>NC_084589.1:43626722-43629649 GCF_033807715.1 Cololabis saira | reverse complement strand
ATATTTCTTTTTTTTTCTGTTACCAGAGTCTGTTTGAACAGTTTGTAGACATTTTCTAAATACATAGACCCCCCACCCCCTCAGTTTTCCTAATATGTTGGTTTAGTGTCTTTAAAATAACACATTTTTATAATGATGAGCCACTCAACTTCACTCCACCCCATCTCTGCTTGGCATACCTCTTTTAAAATTGGTGTAATGTATGATTTAAAATGACCACGCAGTTTATTTTGAGCAGATATTCTACTCAATAGTCCTTGAAGAAAGTTATAACCATTTGAGATACAGTAGATGACTGTGCACAGACTGAAATAACACACATGACAAACCGAGCTGACAGTATCAGACACCAAGCTGATGGAAATAACTGACACCTTACATTTCCCCTTGTCTGCAGTTTAACCACAGAGGGCAGCCCAAATCAAGATGAGGGTTTGGTGTGAGACAATATACGCATTTCCCTGCCCGCTGCTGACTTGACGTGATGCATTATGGTCTTGGAACAATGCATGCTTGTGAGAAATATTATGGAAGACTTTCGCTGGAAAACGTAACCTGGTCTAAGACATTAAATCCTTATGGGAGTGAGTTGCCTGCGCTCAAAGCAAGTCTGGGAACCAAATGCAAAATTAACTACTCCGTCTAGATTGGCTGGAAGCACATACAGTATCACATGATGCTTTTATTAGAAAATCTTTAGATCAGCAATCTTCTGTATAGTTAATGCTCCCACAGAGGAAATAATGTGTAGGTTTTTCCTTTTTGGCAGCTTTTTCTTGTACATATATACACCACACACTACATATGTCATAGCCAGCAGGGAAGCTGGCTAAAGAAAACCGAAATTAAACTGTAAAAAAAGTTAAGTTCTTGTGCTGTAATAGTACTATTACTGGAAAAAATGTCCATGTCTTGGAGCATCGTTTAAAAAAAAAAAAATCAAGTTAAATAGCTTTATTTTACTCCCCTGGCAATTTGATAGTTTTTGGAAAAATGAATAAAAACAAAATGTGTTCTCTATAAAACACAAACACACCATAATATATTTATATATATATATATATATATATATATATATATATATATATATATATATATATATATATATATATATATATATATATATATATATATATGATTCTCACATTAGGCAAGGTTTATGTTCAATGTATTGATTATTGTTGCTGATATCATGTATTTAAGAAGGTGCAGTGCATTTCAAAATATTGGTCGGTTGATTCATGGTCTGAAACGTAGCCAAGATTTTCTTTTTTTCTTATACAAGTTAAATATAACCTCACAGATGTTGAAATTTACAACTCATCCTGCCAATGCCCTCAGCTTTACTCCCTGCTGAATGAAAGCATCAATGAAACTCTCAACATTTAAATCCGAAATTGAAATGGCAGAACCAACAGGGCTGTGACCTTGGCTGTCCCTAAAGCCAATTATAAAAATACTTGCAGATATTTTCAGATCTTTACTGAGTGTTTTCTTTGTTTCTTGTGCAGAGTGGAGGGAGGAAGGCAACACCCAGGCTGGCTAGCCGCAGAAGGAGCACCCCGCTGGGGGAAAACCCTGCTCACAGACACCCCGTTCTCAGGCCTGCAGACCACGCGGGACGCCCCCCGAGGAGCTGAGGGACGCCGCAGTGTGTGCACAGGTACGCTCTGCAGCAGCCACACTAAATCAATTAACTGCTACAGATGAAACTCTACGATGAAAATGCAGTTACAGGCAAGTATTAATGACAGCACATGCACAGATGTGATGCATGTTTAGAAAATGTGAGCAGTTACTCTTGGCAAACAGAAGTTCATAAAAACAATCTCACCATTAATGTCCGTTTGGTAGCTACGCTGAAAATTTTCACTTAAAATAAGTAGAAAAAATCTGCTTTTTTTTTGCTTGTAATGAGAAGATAAATCTTGTTCCACTGGCAGATTTTTTCTACTTATTTCAAGTGAAAATCTACTTGAAACAGGTGAAAATTGTCAAATAAGTTATTTTTCTGGTAATGACTCTTGTTTTAAGTGTAATGAGATTTTTTGACTAAAAATGAGACATTTTAACTAGAAATAAGACAAATATTCTTGGTACGATTTTGAGTTTTTCAAGTGTAATTGCAATGAACATTTGCAGATACTTTTATATTATCTCATAAGGATAATTTACCATCTTGAAGGTGCAGAATGTTTTTAATTCTGTAACATTTGGTAGCTACGCTGAAACTTCAGACTGCACGCCCTAATGAACAACGGGAACGGCTGTATCTGAGGTAAACGGCAAACTATCAAACTCAACTTTTGAGCGAGCATGGACAAAAAGGTAGTCATCGTTCAAAGATGTAAAATGTAAAAAAACATTTTCCTATGCACTGTAAAACCTGATAAGTTAGTTGAACTCAAACGATTTGAGGAAACCGATCGCCTAAAACCATTTAAGTTTATTAACTCAAACAATTCAAGTGTAAAATATTCCATTTAGGTTCAAGTAACTCAAATATTTATTGTTAAGGTAACTTGGTTAAATAAATTTGACCATTTCATTCAGTAAACTGAACTTAAAACTAATATTTATTATACACTCATACTGTATGTAGCATTTTCTTTAGACTTATTTAAAAAGTGTTGATTGTATTAATTTGCATCAAGCCAGACTAACTTAATTTAATCTTCTTTACATACATTTTAGCACTTAAGTTCAAGTTACTCAGGTTGATTCCTCTAAATTAAATCATCACATTCTAGTGGTCACAACTTCTAGCAACTCAATTCATTTTAGGAAACCGATTGCGTTAAACCATTTTAGTTGTCATAACTTAAACAACTCAACTTTAATTTACTTTAACACAATACAAACACAGACATCTATAGCAGTGTCTGGTTTTAGCTCTCCTAGCAGAATTTTAAAAACTTTTGTGATCA
>NC_084589.1:43494222-43621722 GCF_033807715.1 Cololabis saira | reverse complement strand
CAGGATAAAGCACAGACCAGGAAGAAACTCAGACGGACCAGCAGGGAGGAAGAAAACGACAGGACTGTTGTACGGACTGAGACTGACGAGATGCAGGTGTGGACCGTAGACTGTAAAAACAATGGACCGAGCAGGAGTCATGTGACCCACAGGTTTCTGAAGAGCAACTTATCGTCCTCTTTTCTTTTATTCATACTGAGCTCAGCCATGTTGTCCAGAAAACAAAGGGGGAGAACACTCACCCCTACTTCAGCCGACCCCACTGAAATAGCTGACCGGTACCGTAGAATATCCAGTTTAAGATGATGATTTGACATCGACATGAAAAACTACTGGTTTTAGCCAAGGCTGGGTTCATACAAACTGCTGATTGCTTTGGTAAGATTGAATATTATTCATCTGCCACTGAGCCAGCATCCCAACAACTAAATTTAATTCCAGTACAGCCCGTCCAACGAGAGCAAAAAAAATTAAAGCTGCAAGCAGCGATGAACGGGCCCTCGCACCCTTGTGCACGTTCAGGCTGCAGCGGAAACGTTTGTATGACTTGCATGTAGATTCTTCAGGCCTGGACATTTAGCGGATGACACCACCCACGACTCTCTATATCAAACCATTCAAAAGTTATGGCAGAAAGTAGGAACTATCAGATATCGACCAATCAGATGAAGGGGTGGGGCTAATTTGCACGCTTTTTTGCGTCTAGCATCGCCATGGTAACGCTTTTGACTGAGAAAAGTAATGCGCGTCGTTGCAGGATCGAGATGCACATTTTGATGTATAACACACCTGGGTGCACGTCACGGTTCGGGCGAAGAAGCGGCCGAAGAAATGGCATAAATTGCGCCAGAATTCCACGATTAATTCAAAATGGCCGACTTCCTGTTTGGTTTCGGCCATGGCGCCAAGAGACTTTTCTTTAAGTTACGACATGATACAGGTGTGTACTGATTTTTGTGCATGTACGTCCAACCATATTGTGGGGCTTGAGGCACAAAGTTTTCTAGGGGGCACGCAAAATTTGGTGACTTTTGGGGAACGTTTAAGGGGGGCAAAAAGGCCCTCATTTCGTCGGAAAAATAAAAATGAGAAAAAAAAAAGACTTAATGCCTTGTCCATTGTTTTTTACAGTCTTAGGAGTGGCTAATTAAGCAAGATTAGAGCCAGGAAAGTCAAAAAAGACATAACACACAAGGACAAACTTTCAAAATAACAGAGGAAAAGAAATCATTAACGCAAGACCAAACCAGAAGAACCCAGAAAAACACAAAAATAGTAAACCAAAATTAACAAAAACACAACACCATGACAATATACCATATTTTATTATGGTATAGTACTTATAGATTGGCCAGTCAAGGTAACATTTCTAGATATAACCAACAAACAGCTCACATGGAAGCTTTTGTTAGCAAGTAGTGGAGAAAGATCACCTGATCACCTGATATATATATATATATATATATATATATATATATATATATATATATATATATATATATATATATATATATATATATATTAAACTGCAGGAAGTCTCCTGAGTGTGTTGGCTCTGAGTGCGTCTGCGTCTGTTGCGGACAGTACGACCTAATTGTAGAGGGAAGTGTCTGGCGCTCTGCCGATCCTCTTTCGGGCTGAGGACAAGCATCAAAATCGTCATCAAAAGAACGAGAAAGAGTGAGAAAGAAGAAGAAAGAAGAAGAAAGAGTGCATCCTATAATTTCAAATCATTTCACATGCATACATACTAAACCCCAAAAGACTTTCAAAGACACTGTAGCAAACAAAACCCTGTAATGATTCTTTGAAGACGTACACTAAAATATCACACACAGCCAAAGTGACCTCATCGTTCACATTGTTTGAACTTTTAAACAAACAACCGTTGGGACAAAATACACACGGTTTGACAGAGAATCTCAAATTTATACTTTAAGATAAGACTCAGAGCTAAACAGGAAGCAGGAAGTGTGTGTACGTTTGGGAACAATTCATACTGTCAGCCCGACCTTGCACTCTACATTATGAATGTAAGTAATCATCATGAATTTTGTCACTAACAAAGACTGTCAAAAGGATGCCCAGTTTTGCCTGTAATTTAGCTTTAGCTATAAATTTTAGCCTATACCTTCCAAATACCAGAACGGGCTAAAAATAGCACTGAATTAAAGGATACATTAGTTATGGTCAGGGAGGAAGGAAACATGTTCAATGTGTTGAGTCTCAAAAATAAATAATATCACTTTGTGACCAAAATAACGTTTCCTAGAGCACTTTCAAAATTCAAAGTCATAGAATAATTTTACTATTTTATTTTCAAATGAATACCTTATAACATTTACATCTAACCCAATGTCCTGAAAGAATGTGTTATTTCCATGTTGGTGAAAAACAGTTTAATAATAAAGCTACAATAAGCGCACATTTCCCATTCTTTATTTATAAAGAACTTAAAACAATCACAGCTGAAACAAAGTGCTGAATATTAAGTATAAGAGACTGTAAGAAACATTCAGATGTATATAAAAACATGACATAAGAACAATTTAAATTTGACAGAATTTGACAGAATGCAGATTAAAACGTCTAAGATTAAATGAAGAAACTCAGGCCACGTTTACACATAGCCAGGTATTTACAAAAACGGATATTTCCCCCTCTACGTTTTGAAAAATCTCTTAATTTACACAAACCTGCATAAATACCTATTAATGTGCTATGAGCAGCCAAACCTACAGGGGGCAGTGTTACGAGAAGATAAAGTCATGCTAGCCAATCAGAATCCTGGAAAAAAAACATCAACAAATGACACGAGTAACTTCCAGTTACTTCCAAGATGAATGAGAGTCTTTCGTTTGGAGTGACAGAGAAGTGGAGTTACTTTTAAGTGTGACTTTAGAATATAAAACAGGTAAAATACAAGAAAATATTGACGGTGGCCAAACAAATTGTAAACACAGGTCGCACACATGACCTTGGTGACGTTTCTGTCTCGTAATGTGACATTCTGAAGCCTAAATCTCTGTTTCCGTCTCCGTTTACAAGCAAACATGAAAACTGAGTTTTTGCAAATCTCCACTTTGGCCGGAGTTTTAAGAAATGATCGTTTTTGGTGACTTTGAGCTTAATTTTCGTGTAAACGAACGGCCAAAACGAATGAAAACGCCACCGTTTTTGCTACGTGTAAATGGGGCCTCAGTCTCGCTGAATTTAAAAGCCAATTTAAAAGTGGGCAGTGAAGGGGCTCCCGGATGTGAAAGGGCAGGTTATTGGAGAGCAGCAATAGAGAAAACCCTGTCCCCTCTGAGACCGTGATACCTGCAGGAGCAGCATGTCAGCCGACCTGAGTGACCGAGAAAGTGAGCAGGGCTGAAGAAGCTCAAATATATACAGTAAGGCGGGGCAAGATCATTTAAAGCGGACCTATTATGAAAAACATGTTTTCTCTTGCTTTAACAAATATAAAGTGGTCTCCCCTCAGCCTGCCAACTCAGAGAAGGAGGAAAGCAACCAAATTCTGCAGTGTCTGTACAGCCGCCCGGATGAGCCGTCCAGTGTGATGTGGCTTCTATGAGTCGTTCAGATTCTGATCCCTCTTGTTACGTAACCAAAATGCAAACCACGCCCACAAATAAACCACACCGTGTCCTAACTGCATGCGAGCGTCCGACTATCGTAGCACTGCGTGACATCGGACGCTCTCTGTCCATCTCCCTCCAGCAGCTGCCACTTTATTGAGGTTTTTGTAGTGAAATGAGGAGGAATCATAGAGAAAACTTCCGTTATCCAGCCGTTGCTCATCCGTGACCGTTTCCTACAGCGCTTTCAACCGGCTTTCAACGTGAGCGACAGGAAGAAAATAGAAGCAGGGCGTCCGACAAATGTTCAGCTCCAAACTGCGCGCCGCGTCGCGCTGCGGCCAGTTAGGACAGTCCGATAATAAAGCAAATGGATGGATGGAATTGATTTTGTCGCTGACGCTCGCTCGCATCGCATGCAATTATGACACGGTAATTCCGCCGGCCGGAGCTTCCGCCATTTTTTCGTAGCGGTATATCCCGTCATTCAGGCAGCCAATCAGCACAGAGCCTCATTATCATAGCCCCGCCCACTCAGAATCCTGCATAGATAATGAGGTTAGAGAATGAGATGATAAAGACATGGTTTAGAGGCTGAATTTTTAATTTATTTAGCAAAAACAATCAAAAGCTTGTTTTTAAGACATTCAAGGCCTGTTTAAAATAGGTATTAGATGCCATAATAGGTCCCCTTTAAACATTTAAAACAAACATAAAAATGTTTAAATGAACTCTATAAAACACAGGCAGCCAGTGGAGTCCGGTTTTTAAATACAGACATGCAGCTTATGTCTCAGTGCACGATTGCTTGGATGTCTTTCGACTATGTGGACGTCTTAACGATGCTCAACATGTTGACTTTTCAAACCTTGATGCATGACAATGTACATGTTGGTCATTGTTTCTTTGGCCACAAACACTGTACCATGGAAGGAAAGGTGGTGGAAGTGATTCACCCACTCACATCCCGGGCTGTTCAGTTCCAACCCGTCCCACACATCCTCCATGACTGTCCATTCCCCATTTCCTACTTCACAGATGATTCCTAGTTTTTATACTTCACTCTTACTTGCAAATGTTAGGCTTAGAAGATTAAAATACATGGTTACGGAAAGGAAATTACACATGGCTGGGGTTATGCGTTCTTGGGTTGGGGTTTCGGTTATATTAGGGATGCTACCTCATACGAAACAACAGGCTATGGTTACTTTGTGATCTCACAAGTCCTAACCTTGGACTGGGACACAGCTGCGTTGTGGAGATGTAGAAAAGCACACCCTTTCTGGTAAGACTCCGCTCTTACACCTCAACAAATCAACAAAGCTAAAACCATTGAGAATGCACAATTAAAGTGACAAAGTGAGGGGAGATTGCTCTTCTGTTTGGCAATGCTTGCTTACCCCATGTTCAAACAAATAGAATACAACCAACAGCAATGCTTTCCATCAACTAGCATTTATATTTACCCCCAAACGTCAAGAGGAACATTAAAACAGGAGTTACCAGCACTGAACAAGGCCAGAACAAGCTTGGACACAGCACAACTTAATCTTGCAGGCTTATGTGTCCATTTCTGCAAAGCCACAAGAGTTTTCTGCATCCTATTTATGCACCAACTGGGGAGGAAAAACTATAGTTTCATGCAAACAATATCTTTAATATTTCACTTAGTTATGTTACAAGATATGGGTTCATTACAACATTACAACACATCTTCTAGCTGGTGGACATTCTGACATACATTTTAGTCAACTTGTTGCTATCTATGTAAGTACAGGGAGTTTTTTTGTTTTTTATTACTTTTAATTTTGATTTTATTTATTAATTTCAAAGTATTAAAGGTAGGCAAAGCTTCAAAACCTTGTCACACTTGGAGGTGGACTGTGTTTGGGTGAGTGTGTAAGTGTGGACAGCAAAAAGGTTCGTAGTCATGTCCACACATGTGAGGAGAGTCTAAGTTATGGCTGTGTGTGGATGTGTGAGAGAATAATACTCTCTTTGTGTGTGTGTGTGTGTGTGTGTGTGTGTGTGTGTGTGTGTGTGTCGATTACGACTTATGGGGCATTTGAGTGAATGTTTGTCCGAGTGAAAACTCCAAGAAAACAAGCAGTGTCTGAACAGTGGTGAAAATGAAGTGTGTGTCGTGGGCTGTAAAGATGAATGAAGGTTGTGAAACCTTTCTAAAGCAAACAGATCTATGTTTGTTCTCTCTCTATCAATTTAGCAGCCTGCCACAAACTCTGTGTGTGTGTGTTTCTATTTGTAAAACACACAATGTGAATGTGCATATGATAATAATAGGTAAGAAAAATGTTATTTCTGAAGGAAATGTATTCTGTCACTTGCATTCATTTCTATTTAACATCCCTTTCAAATAAACATATGGATCAGTCCACATAACTCTGCAAAGAAATTCTCAGAAATTGCTTGATGTGTTAGAGTATGCATATGTAATCCCTTTCATGAAAAAGTCTCTGTACATTCAATTAACGGAAGAACACTGGGAATATTTAAGTGGCCGCACAGTGTGTGGGCCTTATTTTGTAGGGGCTGACCGGTAGGGATGGGAATCCAGAACCGGTTCTTGTTCAGAACCAGTTCCCAGTGTTTCATTTCCTTGGATTCGTTTGCAAATTCTGCTAACGATTAGCTTTTCGATTCCAGTCGGCACAAATTACGTCATCATGCACGTTTCCAGCAGTCAATAGTAAACATGGTGCCCAAGCGGTATAATTGCTCCAAAGTCTGGTTACATTTCAGTAAAAAAGATGACAACAGGGCTGTAGCAGGGTGGAGGGGCAGCCACTCAGCAGATTGGGACAGGTGTGCCCAATCAACCTCTCCACCCTGCCTGCCTTGATAAGGAGCGGCTGCTGCTGGGAGGAGGCTGCTTTCAGCTTCAGCAGCCTAACTAATTAACTAACAAACAGTGACTATCATATTAGCACTATTTATCTTATTACTGTCCTTTTTTTACCAAAGGAGAATCGACAAGAGAATCGATAAAGAACCGAATCGAAAATGGAATTGGAATCGTAAAAATCTTATCAATTCCCATACTGAAGTTTGGTTTTCTGTCTCGAAGTCGAACCATTAGAATCAAAAAGTGCAACACAGAATGTGATGTCAACAAGTGTTCCCACTTACTCTGAAATAGTTTTTTTTTGTTCACAGTCTAACTTAAGGAGGGTGTTTTATGCAAAAACACTGTGGCCTCTTAAAATCATATTTTAGTCAATTTCTAATCATAACTGTCCATTTTCAAAACCATTTTCATGTTCTGGCCTTCGACGCAGCATGAGACTGCTGGTTTTACTCCTTTTATTGTCCTCTTGACTCATTGTATTTCCTGTACTTTTATTGTATTTTGTATTCTAGCATGTTTTAGAGTTTTAGTTGTTTTTTAAATTATTTTATGCGTAATGTTCAACAATTTGTTTCAGCTGTTGTGTTAAAGTGCTCTACAAGTAAAGTTGAGTTGAGATAAGTTGAGTTGCTTTAAAGGTTAAAGCACAGG
The DNA here is from genome assembly GCF_033807715.1 of Cololabis saira. Lineage (NCBI taxonomy): Eukaryota > Metazoa > Chordata > Actinopteri > Beloniformes > Belonidae > Cololabis > Cololabis saira. The sequence goes on along the minus strand of NC_084589.1, from coordinate 43,614,624 downwards.
TTTAATTGGTCATAACATATGAAGCATGACCAAGTGATTAAAGCTTGAGTTATGGTTCTGCGTCAAAACAACGCCGTGACTATGGCGTGTGGTACGCGTCGACGCAGACCACACGTCGTCACTGACGCCGTCACTGACGCCGTCACTGACGCCGTCACTGACGCCGTCACTGACACCTCCCGAAAATTTAAACTACGCGTCGAGGCAACGCAAACCACGCGCAGACGGAGAGGGCTGTGATTGGTTCGCTTGGTAGCAACGCATTTCCGGTTTCCGGTTTGAAGCAGTCGTGAACTTTCAGCGCTCTTTTCTTCGTGTATGTGATTTTTTTTATTTTGTTTTTTTTTTTTCACAATAGTTGTCCTTATCTCTTTGATTCACTGTAACCGGGAAAAAGTTGGATAAACCATTCAGGAAAAGATCGCCAACTAGCGGTCACGGGGGGTACTGCACCGCGGCGAAATGGAGTGACAGAGAAGTCCGAATGGTTCACGACGGCATCACGGTGACGGCGTGTGCTCTGCGTTGGTTTGACGCAGAACCTTAATTCAGGCTTACGACTTTGAAAAAGATTTGTATCAGAATCTGACCTGATGATCTACAAAAGGGATGTGAAACTCGGGTCACATCAAGATCATGAGTGAGGTTGCTGCATGATGGAGAGCGGCTCATTTGATTAGACAATTATAACTTTTAATCTCTAGAGGGCCACATAAAGGGTCACGGCGGTCCGGATTCGGCCCGCGGGCCTCGAGTTTTACACGTGATCTACAATGACATGGGGTTAAAAACTGTACAAATGTAAATACGAGCACTCGACCCCTGTCAGATTCTGACTCGGAGCTATTGTAAAGTGAGTGTGCAACCAAAGATTTGTTTTTCTTTTCCAAACCTTCACGTCTCCGTTGCAAATACTGAAAACATCTGCTTATGGAAAACAACATATTTTTCGTGTATGTATACACTCGACATTGTATGTGGTTGGTATGAAGAAATACAAATGCGTAATGCATGTCTGCGGGCACTGCTGTGAGAATGTTTCTACTGCCAACACGTTCACAGATGGGGATGGACGCGCTCTGAGGTCTGACGGCTTTGAAGCTGATCTTTCTAACCCGCTCAACACACCGCTCACTAGTTTATGTGTACAAGAGTCAGTTTACATGATTTTGATTTTAACTCACTGCCTGCCCAATCAAGCAACCTATAAAACTGATTTTCAGTCAGTTTTATTTTTTGATAAATCAAAACAAACGCTGAGCTCCATGCCAGATGAATAAATGAGCTGTTGATCTTTCATGAGTCTGAGGAAAGGTCTGTGTCCACAAGCAGCTGTTTTTCTGCTGGCACTGATTATTTTCTATATAAATTATATGAAGTTCAGTGATGAGTGATCTATGCCGCACTGTGCTCACGGGGCTCTGAGTTGAATATAGCTCAAATATGGGAACCTAAGGAGCTCACGGTTTTCACCTCGCCCTGTGTCACGTCAAAAATCAAGAAGAGGGTCAGACTTGCAACATAAACACTGTCAACAATCGCAGAGACAAACTGATCCCAGCTGCTAGTAAAGATGGTTTTCATAAGCTATCAAGTATAAGCTCTTGAGAAAAGTTCTCCAACATTTGTACACATCCAGAACAAAAACTGGGGCCCATAAAAACACAGATTATAAAATGGGAAGAAATCAAATCCTTTAATGACACACTGTTTGAGCTCTGAAATGTTTTTCTTTTGTTTTTTACACAATACAGATCATCTTTGTGATCAAAGACAGATGTAAGAGATTTTAATTTTAAATGATCACTGTTTGACAGCCTTCTAATCAAACTCATGGAAGAAAACAGCTGTGAAGAAATTGTGAAATGTTTTCACAGATCAGCAAAACAGTGTTTAATAATGACAGAAAGCTCCCTGCATAACCTGTGTTGTAAACCTTATAAAAAACATGAAAAATCTGTAAAGCACAGTCTGTTACTTTCTAATTGTTTTGGATTGATGTGCAGGTTTAATATGTCTTTCTCAGGCTTTAGCTGCTATCGCCGGTACTCCAAAAATGACAAAAGAACAAAGAAATGACATGAAAGTGCAGCTAAAAGTACATCATCAATTTTTTTTAAAGAAAAATACAGCAACTGTCCAACCTAGTCTGCAGAGTGTGCAACAAACCACAGAAGCCAAGAATTAGACACATCCCACTGGTCATAGGTAGAAAACATGCTTTTCTGTCCAAGTACAAATTGTCAAATCCACCTTTGCTGATCAGTCAGGTAGTCGTAGTTGAATCTCATAACCATAATTGTTCTTCATTAGGGCCCGAGCACTTACAGAGCGAAGGCCCTATTGTATCTACGAATTTCTTTTTTTTCTCAATTTTTTTATCCTCATTTTTATCTTTCCGACCAAATGAGGGCCTTTTTGCCCCCCTAAACGTGCCCAAAAAGTCACCAAATTTTGCACGCAAGCCAGGCCTGGCAAAAAATTTGATATTTAATGGTTTACATTAATGGGCGTGGCAAAATGGCTCAACAACGCCCCCTAGAAAACTTTGTGCCTCAAGCCCCACAATACGGTTTGACGTACATGCATGAAAATCGGTACACACCTGTATCATGTCGCAACTTAAAGAAAAGTCTCTTGGCGCCATGGCTGAAACCGAACAGGAAGTCGGCCATTTTGAATTAATCGTGTAATTTTGGCGCAATTCAGCCATTTCTTCGGCAGTTAATACGGCCCGAACCGTAACGTGCACCCAGGTGTGTTATACATCAAAATGTGCGTCTCCATCCTGCGACGATGCGCATTACTTTTCTCAGTCAAAAGCGTTACCGTGGGGATGATAGATGCCAAAAAGCCCCCCCTTCATCTGATTGGTCCATATTTGATAGTTCCTACTTTCTGCCATAACTTTTGAATGGTTTGACATAGAGAGTCGTGGGTGGTGTCATCGGACTCGGTTTTGAGTCCTTGACCATAATTGGTGCAAATTAGTCCTGCCCCTTCTTCTGATTGGTGGATATTTGATAGTTCCTATTTTCTGCCATAACTTTTGAATGGTTTGATATAGAGAATCGTGGGTGGTGTCATCCGCTAAATGTCCAGGCCTGAAGAATCTACATGCAAGTCATACAAGCGCTTCCACTGCAGCCTGAACGTGCACAAGGGTGCGAGGGCCCGTTCATCACTGCTTGCAGCTTTAATTGTGCTTGTAGTTTGTTGTGGTGGTCTGTCCCGTTCTTTTTCTCTTTTGTGCATGTTTGCAGGCCAGAGCTTCAGGAGCTGCAGTCCCACCCTCTGATAATCCCAGTGCTTGCTTCCACTTGTCTGTATGGATGTCTGTTGGATTCCTCCTGACATCCTGACCTGCAGTCCCGCCTTCTGACCACCTCAGCGTCTGCTGTCTAAATCTGTTTACATAGTCATCACTATAGTACACCAACTAACTGTGTCTCTCCTCTCTCAGTCTTTTATTCTCTCTGTCTGATCTCTCTTTTCCTGCTCTGCCCAGCTGGCCTTCAGCAGGAGGGTCCCCCACTTATGAACCAGGTCCTGCTCAAGGTTTCCCTTCTAAAGGAGAGTTTTTCTTGCCACTGTTTGGCTTAAGGTTTTTCTCCCACATGAGGAGTTTTTTCCTGCCATTGTTTATGTAGTAATTGCTCGGGGGTTTATGTTCTGGGTCTCTGGAGAGCGCCTAGAGACAACTTCTGTTGCAATAGACGCTATATAAATAAAATTGAATTGAAAAATAGTGCGTTGAGACAGAAAGGCACATATTCACATCAGAGAAGTGCAAGCAGGTAGAAAGACGGAGGTCTCCAGGTACAGGAGGTGGTCACGGGAGAGAAACTGTGCTTACAGAAAAGAGGAAATCATCCTTGAGTCTTTATGGAGCTCTCTGTGAGACGCATACCTTTACATAAACTACATCATGCTGAGAGGAAGAGGTTGCGTTCCCCATGATTACATCCCCAGTCAGAGGAAGAGCGTCCTCTAAAAAGCTAAACGTCAGCGTGGAAATGGTTTCAGGCTCCGAATATTTGTTCACACCATTGAGAAAGTCAAAGTAAACAAAGTGTACAGTACGGGTGATTAAAGTTAAAGAGAGAGAAAAAAAAAATCTGAGCTCCTTGTGCATATGCAGCATTAACCTATAACACAGTTGTGTGAAAAAGAGAAGTGAACTCACTTACGCGCTCTTAAAAGGTCCTGCCACAGCATTTTAATCACATCGAGGTTCAAGAAAATTTACTGAACTCCGTCCAATTTTATTAATACCTGAGGAGAAGTTACTGTATCAGTTGCAGTAACTGTCGTCATTATTAAGTTTATGGTTTGTTCAGATGTAGCAATGCTGCTCACACTTGCTGATCATAAACCAACAGAGCATTTGATTATAGTAGGTAATAATAATAGTTACCTGATATAAAGAGGACTTGTTCATACTTTTTGAATCTGTAAAAGACTGGTATTACATTCCAAGAACTACTTTTACTCTTTTTTTTATTACCGTATTTTCGCGACCATAAGGCGCACTTTTTTTTTTTTTTTTTTTTTTTAAATGTGCCGGGCGCCTTAAGAAACGGTGCGCCGTGTCTATTACCTAAATTACGGTATTGTCAGGCCGGCCACCATGAGAACGGTAAAAAGAGAAGGGGGCGGGTGAAGCTGAATGAGACCATCCACTGAGCTGATTAATGCGAAACAGATGATTAAAACTTTTAAGGATTTGCTTGATGTGTAAAGTGAAATAAAATACAATCAAACTAAGTTTTGCTCCGCTATATTTTTAAATAAGCACACTTGTTCTGCAGCGTTTGTTTTGCATGTCGGGAACCGAGCATGCACCTGCCGTGGGTTTGCGGGGTCCGATCGCCGGTTCCCCGCGGCAAATCCGGCTGAAATGCCGGTGGTCTTTCCCCGGGAGCCCCTACTACCAGTGCAGGCCGGCTCCTCCGGTCCCGGCCGGTCAGAACCGGTCACTTTCCCCGGTTAAAGCCGCGGTGATGGGCGCTGCTGCAGTCAGACTTCCTGGTTCCCAAAGCGGGTCCGATGACCTGGTTCCTGCCCGCTTTAAGAGCAGAGATTTCTGGGGTACGTGTCAGGTCGGATCAGCTTCCCTCTCCGAGATTTGCAGCCAAATCTGTCGGTTACAAACCCGGTACCGGATCCCGACATGCGCGGGTGTGTGTGTGTGTGTGTGTGTGTGTGTGTGTGTGTGTGTGTGTGTGTGTGTGTTCGCGGAGCGAAACACACACATTCTCATGTATGTGGCGCTGGCCTGGCGCAGCTGATGGACAGAAACTGTATGGGGATTTTTAAAAGAAAAACTTTGCATAAGACGTTTCCAGCCGGAGTCATTATAAGGACGAATGAAAAGGGGTGTCTGGATGAAGGGATGATGATGATCAAGAAGCTGAGACAGGTCTGGAAATTCGGACTGGCGCAGCTGAATTACCGGAGCGGAGCTCCGGATACAACCCGGTACCGGCTCCCCGACAGCGCGTGTGTGTGAGCGGGTCCAGCGCGAGGGTCGCGGGACGCGGGACCCGGGACCGCCGCGGGACCAGCGCGGGGGGGGGCGGACCGGGACCCGGTCCAGCGCGAGGGAGCAGACGGGGAGCGGACCGGGACCCGGGACGCGGGTCCAGCGCGGGGGAGCGGAGGAGCGGAGGAGGACCAGCGCGGGGGGGGGGGGGGACCGGGACCCGGTCCAGCGCGAGGGAGCAGACGGGGAGCGGACCCGGTCCAGCGCGGTCGGGATCCGCAGCACAACGGGGTATGAAAAGTTTATTTAATCTTGAGCTTGCCTGCCACGCTGATGGACAGAAACTGCGGCTATGGTGATTTTTAAAAGAAAAGCGTTGCCTAAACAGACTTTTACAGCCAGAGTGAAATGAAAAGGGCTGGATGGATGAGGAGATGATCGGGTGGCTGAGACAGGTTTATGTGCAGCGCCCCGGTGGTTTTTTTAAAATTCTTTAATGCAGAAACAGAATATGAACCTTTGAAGGGTTTGATTGATGTGAAAAGTGAAATAAAATATCAAACTAAGTTTTGCTTCCGCTCTATTTTTAGCGTGTGTGTGTTTTGCAACACGTGTGTGTGCAGCTCCGTCTCCGTAGACGGCGCCTTTTGGGTCGGTGCGCCATATGTGTGTTTTAAAACCAAAAATGACACACAAAACTGAGGGTGCGCCTTTCCACACAGTGCGCCATATGGTCGCGAAAATACGGTAGTATATAAAGTATATGTTCCTTAAGTATAAAAAGTAAAAAGTAAGAAGTTGTGTGTTTGGGATAAAAACACAATCCTCTGTGTGATTCTTTATATTATACTGCGTTTCCTGACAAATACAGTACCATTTCTACATGTTTGTCCTAAAGCAGATCAGTCACAGAGGAAGAGGAAGTATGTGGATTTATGTTGCTGTTGAACTTTTCACATCCACAAGCATCTGAGGATCTACTGCAAGTTGCTCAACAAAGATGTTGTTATCAGAGGGTTGATATGAGGCTCAGCGTGAATGTGTTGCCGCCCTTTACGTGTACCTACTCTCTGGAACACATACCAGCTATGAACGTGCCGCAAAATTTAATTTTGAGGGAGGCGGTATTAGAAAAGATTAAGATCTATATCTAATAATGTAAAGAACATACTCTCAACAGAGTCAAGAACAACATGTGGTGTAATGCAAAGTGCAAAGTCTGTACTTCTTGATAATCCTGGTTCAGGAGGTAAATTGATGTCTGATGTCTACATATACATATGACAGCAGAATGAGTTGTTTTCACCTTTCACCAGTCTTTTTGCTACTGTAGATTTGTTTGCCTTCTAGCTTGCAAAAGAAAGTAGGAATAATTCTCAAAATAGGGAAAATGATAATAATCAGGAAAACAAGACGGTTACATAAGCCTTCTTTTATATATATATATATATATATATATATATATATATATATATATATATATATATATATATATATATATATATATATATATATATATATATATATATATATATATAAAGGCTGTCAAAGTTAGATTTTTTGAGCCTTTTATTTTATTTTCCTCCACGTGACATAATTACATGGAAAATTTAACTGACCAATGCACTTCTTGTACAATGTTTGTGATGCATATGGTTCATTGTTTTACTTTAAGCTGCTTAAAAAAAAGTTAGTCTTTCCAAGTGTAAAGTTGGGGACTACATTGTGTTTGTATTTATGAAGGAATGTTACATTCATGTCAAAAGCTTTTTTTGTGGAAAATTCAATAAACATTGGCATAAAGCAGCATATTTGCCCTTTCTCATGTTGTTAACAGTATTAAAAACATAAAAGAAAAATACCTTAAAGTAAGTTAGAACAGCAAAAAATGTGTAAATAAATGTGCGATTAATATGCGATTAATCGCGAGTTAACTATGGACAACATGCGATTAATCGCGATTAAAAAAATTAATCGTTTGACACCCCTAATAAATATATATATATATATATATATATATATATATATATATATATATATATATATATACATACATACATATATACATACATATATACACGCACATGCACACATATATCATGAATTTCACATTTTTGCCACAACTGTGCAGCAATGTTGGGGACTGATCATCCACTATGAATCCAGAGAGAGAAAGAGAGAAAGAGAAAGAGAGAAAAGGCAGACAGAAAGAGCTTTAGACAGATGGAGAGAGGAAGTGTGGACATTCCAGGCTAATCCTGACAGGACAAACCCAGCCAGGATACAACTACACACCATGTTGATGCAACAGAAACACACACCTACACAGAGCCAGGTATCCAACACTTCCTTTAAAACTAATCTATACTTCTTGCTTAAAACCATAACGTCTCTTCAACCTATAGTAAAGTTTTATGTGATGAAACTTTCCTTTCGCCTCCATCACGCAGACACGAGCCGATAATGAGTGGAAGCAGATTAACACTTCAACTTGACGAACATTTTGTCCACACATGTTCACACACTCACACACACTCACACACACCTACACACCGTGGAGTTGACAGTGCTGATTATTTATGAGCTGTAGGTTTAGTATTGTTTGTTGAGGGCTTGCGTAAACGGATGTTGGTGCTTTTAAGTGCGTGTATATTTGTGCACGACAGCAAACTTGACACACAGGTTAGTTAAATATCACGGTAAGAAACTGAATTTTTCCATGACAGTATATCACAGAAACAGATATAAAGGGTGTAAAACTTTTTCTTTTTTTTTCCTACGTGTCATAAATCTGCAATGTGCTAAGTATTGGGCCTAGCATAGTTGCGTTCAGGCATTTTCCTGGCAGGAACAATCAGGTATTGAAGGTTATATTTTTACCGAGGCACTCATAAGTAAACAGTACTGAGTTATTGTCACTGAATCAGACTCTCAATGTTAAACACATTCATAAATACTCATTAGAATATAATTTTCCCTCAATAAAATACTTTTTAGGGTACACTGTGGTATAGGACATGTTGTGTTTGAGACATATTTGTGATTTTGTAACTGACATTAACAATGGTACAAAAATTGTGCAAAAAGTTTTTCCATTTATGGGAAATTATGATATTTTCTGAGATGATTATCAAAATGTGAAAATCTCATACCACTGGAATATTTTTTGAAGGAGGATTTGGTGAACACATCTAACAAATTTAAACTGATATTCATGTCTCATAAATTAGTTTGAGAGAAAATTTATACCAGTTAATTTTTGAACTTATGTGGCTCAAACATCTACACTCGCACTTTGTCTCACAATGTTGCTTGTTTATTTGAATAAAAATAAGTAGATAATAAATCTTAAAGTGAACACACACTGAGGAGAAGGAGATGTGGTCCATTTATCCCAGGCGTCCAACCCGCAGAGCTAACTGCAGTGTATTTAAACGGTGCTTAGCAGAGAAGAGTTATACATTTCCCTCTTTATACTCACATATGCATGTATTTTTTCTCTCTCTCTGTCAAATAAAAAAAATCCCTGTTCTCATCAACTTCTCTTTTCGAGAGGTTTTTGTTCATTTTTACAAGTATGATTGATCTTGGTCCTTTTTTTTCAACATACATATCCATTAAAGTATTAAACATACAAAATCAAAAAAAGAAACAGGTCAGCTACATCCATCCATCCATATATCCATCCATTCATACATCAATCATTGGGGTCCTTGCAAGGAAATACATACAACTTGTGCTGGAACAGTTATTTAGAGCGATGGAAATGTGTTGTTGGGCATCTCGGTTCCAGAAGAAAATAAGTTTTGGGCCTCATTTGGAGCCGGCGTTAACAAGCATCCTGAGAAATTCAGCACAAGTGAGGGCTTGCTCTGAGGGCATGTGTTCACACTCTGTAAAAACGCTGCACCGAAAAGCCTCGAGTGATTAGCTCTAACTTGGACCTGCACGTCACTTTTACCCGCAAACACCTAACGCTTTATTTTTAATCATTGACGATAACAACTGGAAATAACTTGTAAGTTGCAGAAGAATAAAAAATGAAAAAAGAAGCTGCAGAGAACAAGATGGAGATCTGTGATGGAGAAATTATTTCGTTTTCGACAAATTTTACTCAACAGATTATTTACGAAAACTACGGAAGAGTATTAGGTACAGGCAAGAGAAAAAAAATTTGAGAGTGGAAGATTTTTTTTTATTGTGCACTTCGAGAAAAAAGACGAAATGTCGACAAAAAAAGTTGAAATGTCGAGATTAATGTTGAAATACAATTTCGAGAAAAGGTTTCGTGAATAAAGTCGAAATTTCGCATTTTTCTCAACATTTCGCATTTTTTTCTCGACATTTCGACTTTCTTCTCGAAATTATACTTAAAAAAATATTCTCGACATTTCGACTTTTATCTCAACATTTCGAATTTTTTCTCAACATTTCGACTTTTTTCTCGAAATTCTACTTCAACATTAATCTCGACTTTTTGACTTTTTTCTCGACATTTCGACTTTTTTCTCGAAATTCTACTTCAACATTAATCTCGACTTTTTTCTCGACATTTTGACTTTTTTCTTAAAATCTCGACTTTTTTCTCGAAATTCTACTTCAACATTAATCTCGACTTTTTGACTTTTTTCTCGACATTTCAACTTTTTTGTGCATAATGAAAAAAAAATCTTCCTCCTCTAAAATATTATTTTTATTTTTCTCCTGCATGGCCCTAATACTCTTCCGTACGAAACAAATAAGGATGTATGCAAAAAAAAAACTGTCCGAAATCTGTCAGAAACACAAAGAAGAAATCCAAGAGTGACTGTCATTTTTGTACAAAACCATATGAGTTACCAACTAAGTTGATCGTTTACTTGGCAGTTAGAGAATATGTTCCCGGACATTTGTATTCAGACTCCGAAGAGAAATGTCCCAGACCAAGTGATCGATTCTGAATCCATCTTGAACCACGTCCAGACCTTGCATTAGTATTGACCACTTGTGATCAGATTTCCTGGGATATATTTTAATGCAAGATCCAAACTAGGTCTTAAAATATTTGGCATTTAAGCCCACTGTCTTCAAAATAACCACAAAACGGTATAAAAGCTCTTTCTTCTAGTTGTTAGGTCTGAGGATTGTTGTCGGTGCGCGGACAATTTACATTGTTAATAAAAATAGGGGAAAAGGGTGTAACCTTAAAATATGAGGAGGTGTTTTTGAACACAAGGGGACATATTTAAGGTGTATTTACCGTATTTTCGGGACTATAAGCCGCACCTGCATACAAGCCACATCCGCTCTATTTAAAAAAAAAGATATGCAAGCCACAGATATTTATGTTGTTAGATTAGATATTTACTACATGTACAGAAAGATTTTGAACTGTAAATGATGTACATGTTTGTACCTAAATAGATCCTTTCCTACACTGCAAAAACTCAAAATCTTAACGAGAATATTTGTCTTATTTCTAGTTAAAATGTCTAATTTTAGTAAATAAATCTCATTACACTTAAAACAAGACTCATCGCTGGAAAAAAACAACAATTTTCACCTGTTTCAAGTAGATTTTCACTTAAAATAAGTAGAAAAATCTGCCAGTGGAACAAGAATTTTTTGCTTGTAAGAAGAAGATAAATCTTGTCCCACTGGCAGATTTTTCTACTTATTTCAAGTGAAAATTTACTTGAAACAGGTGAAAATAGTCAAATAACAAGTTATTTTTCTGGTAATGACTCTTGTTTTAAGTGTAATGAGATTTATTGACTAAAAATGAGAGATTTTAACTAGAAATAATACATATATTCCTGGTAAGATTTTGAGTTTTTGCAGTGTAACAGTGTCTTTTAACACGGCAGCAACTTTGCTGATTAAAACGGGACAGAACCACGAGAAAATAACCGGTATTTATTTATCTATTTATCTTTTTGAAATCTGCTTCTACCTACTTCTATCTACTAAAGAAGAAATAGCGTATTCTTCTTTGCATTTATTTTGTCTTAGTTTTGGTTCTAATTTCGGTTAGAGCGCCCCGAGCGGTGGAAGAAAAATCCACAGAATAGCCACACCTTTGTATAAGCCGCACGGTTCAAAACCTATGAAAAAAATAGCGGCTTATAGTCCAGAAAATATGGTATTATTTAATTTTTGTGCCTGGTAATAGTGTTGAAAAATCATTGCGACTTTTACTATTGAAGAGGAGGGGATAAAGTGGAGCTTGAAACATTCATATAGTAACTTTCCCCATTGAAATAAACTGATAGACTCAGTGCTGACGTACACTAGTGCAGGTAGAATGATGCCGTCATTATTGAAATGAGCTGCTTATTTCTGTGTTTGTATAAGCGGCACGATTTAAGGACAGCAGTTTTCATTCACGACCACATGCTTATTTAACCGATTAAGTAGATCTGCCCCCAGATGTACTATTTTGTGCTCGACTCTCGGCTTTTGAACCTTGTAGCAAAAACAGATTATTCATAGACAGAATTCAGACAGTCTGCGGTTCCATGTGCATGTTTTAGTACGAGATAGATATAAACAGCAGCCAATGATGGGTTTCAGGCTTCAATGAAATGCAATTAAAGCTGTAGTGACTTACGAGGAAATGACCTCAGACACTTTCCACATCTCCCCTCTCTCACTGTTTTATATAGGTTGACATCACAGATGCACCCGCTCTTATCAGCTATCTACTCTCCAGCTGCTTCTTGCACTCATTTTTTTTCTCTCACACTCATCTGAGCTATTTCAACTCTCTGTGGACACTTAGTTGTGTGTGTGTGTGTGTGTGTGTGTGTGTGTGTGTGTGTGTGTGTGTGTGTGTGTGTGTGTGTGTGTGGTTATTTATGGCATCTGTGTGGGGAAAGGGAGGGATGATGTACGGTCAGAGAAAGAGAACCAGCAAAGGTCAAATGACCTCATCTTCTCACTGAGATTCTCAAAGGCATCAATTGTCACCTGTACGACGGAGTATTAGGAAAATAAAGTCATAATAATATGAGAATAAAGTCGTAAAATTACCAGAATAAAGTCATAATGTTGTGAGAATAAAGTCGTAATATTACGAGAATAAAGTCGTAATATTACGAGAATAAAGTCGTAATATTACGAGAATAAAGTCGTTATATTAAATATATTATAAATATATAAATATAACTTCACAAGATGCTCAATATTCCTCATTTTAACACAGGGAGAAGATGCTCTTCCTGTTAGAGTTCTCATAAATTAACACTTTATTCTCGTAATATTACGACTTTATTCTCGTAATATTACGACTTTATTCTCGTAATTTTACAACTTTATTCTCGTAATTTTACAACTTTATTCTCGTAATATTACGACTTTATTCTCGTGATTTTATAACTTTATTCTCGTAATTTTATGACTTTATTCTCGTAATTTTACCACTTTATTCTCGTAATTTCCCAAAACATTTTTGTTTTAGTTTGGCCCTAATACTCCGTCGTACACCTGTATGTCTACGTCTACAAAAAAGGGCGTGTCCACATTCTGATTGGAGGAATTTGCTATTTTAATCTCTTCAAAGACTCAGGAGTTAAATGAGAGCGTTTATGTCCGTCTGACAGCAGGACACCTGGCTATCGGGGTGGGAACATCAGCAGGAACTTTCTGTGTTTCCATAAAACAATCGCATGCAAGGATGAGCTCTGTGATCTGTGGGAGAGGTGGACGGAGAGACGGGTGGGGAGATGTACGACTGCCCACTGGGTTGGTAATTAAAAAGTGTCTGTGGAGGCAGGAGCCTCATTAGGACACATTACTGAAGTAGTAACCATGGATAACACACGCACACACACACACAGATAATAGTGAGAAGTATTTAGCCCTAACAACCACAGCAGAAAAGTCTGTAAGACAACCGAGGGAACGTTAGGAAAAACTAGAAAAAAAGAAGAACAAAGAAGGATTGTGAATGAACCGGATCAGGAAATACAGGGATAAATGTATGAAATGAACAGTGAAGAGAGGAAAGACACAATAAAATTGATGGATAAATATTAAATAGGAAATACAGGGACGTAAAAGGGATAAAGAAAGACTGTGGGAATAAAAAAGGAAACAAAACGAGCAAAGAAAAGAAACAAAAAGATAAGCAAGCATTAAAAAAGAGATAAAAACTTTCTTGTGGAAATGACTTGGCAGTGTTGCTCTGCTAGATTTATGTCAACTATGTAGAGTAGTACGCGCTCCTAATATGATAATAAAAGAAATACTTCTACTCTTACATAGCATGGAAGTGCTCCTTTAATACGGTGGAGTTTAATCATGGAAATTGATACTCAGACTCTAAAACAGATGCATGCACTCAGCAGGTTTGCTCTAGCTTTCTGAGCGCCGAGCCAAGTTGAACATGTGCAGGGCAGTAACGGATCAACAGGCGGAAAATGAAAGAGAGATGATACTGTGGGTGCGTGAGAGAGAGAGAGAAAACATCAACCTTTAGGAAAGAATGATGTGATGAAACAGAGAGAAAAAAATGATTTAAAAAAAGACTTTGTCAGGGAATGATCAATGGATGGACAGAAGCAAAATGAAAGAGAGCAGGAAGAATGGGAATAGGAGGAAAAAGTGAGTGAGGTGAAGACAAATTAAAAGAAAAGAGACACAATGCTATAAAAATGCTGCTATTGCTCCATGTGAGGAAGTAAAGACGGTGCGTGATGACAGGTTTAGATTCTGGATGTAGAGAAATCTTGTCCGCTCAGTGTTGGCTCCGTGTCGGAGGGAAGGACAGGATGAAGGAAGAAGGCGGGAAAGAGACAAAACTTACAGACGGGAGCGGAGATAAATGGATTTGAGGAGGCCAGGAAAATCAGAAAGGCAGGAGATGCAGCTTGCTAACAAGAATTTTATGTGATTTGCAGGTGGTTTTCAGCAGCGCTGCGACAGACAGGGGGTCAGGCCTGGCGGCTTTCCAAGCCAGACTTTTCCTGGAGGAAAGATTAGGAATTTGTTTTATGCTTGTGAAAATGTGAACGACCAAGAATACAGAAAATATCTGAACGCATATAAAAGCAACAGGTGACTACGGAAGAGTATTAGGGCCATGCAGGAGAAAAATATTTGAGAGGGGAAGATTTTTTTTTATTGTGCAATTCGAGAAAAAAGTCGAAATGTTGAGAAAAAAGTCGAAATGTCAAGAATAATGTTGAAATACAATTTCGAGAAAAAAGTCGAATTTCGTGAATAAAGTCGAAATTTCGCATTTTTTCTCAACATTTCGACTTTTTTTCTCGACATTTCGACTTTTTTTTTCTCGAAATTATACTTCAAAAATATTCTCAACATTTCGACTTTTTTCTCAACATTTCGACTTTTTTCTCAACATTTACACTTTTTTCCTCAATATTTCGACTTTTTTCTCGAAATTCTACTTCAACATTAATCTCAACTTTTTTTTTCAACATTTTGACTTTTTTCTTAAAATCTCGATTTTTTTCTCGAAATTCTACTTCAACATTAATCTCGACTTTTTGACTTTTTTCTCGACATTTCGATTTTTTTCTCGACATTTCGACTTTTTTCTCAACATTTCGACTTTTTTCTCGAAATCATACTTCAACATTAATCTCGACATTTCAACTTTTTTCTTGAAGTGCATAATGAAAAAAAAATCTTCCTCCTCTAAAATATTATTTTTATTTTTCTCCTGCCTGGCCCTAATACTCTTCCGTAGGTGACACCAAGTAGCTTCTAATCAAAAGTTAGTTTTCGCTGCAGAATATGTAAATAATATTAATAAGGATGTAATAAAGCATGACAAATTCACTGCATTAAAGAAAAAGAATAAACGGAGAGACCAATTAAAAGAAAATCACAGTTCCTTCATTTCAATTAGGTTGTTATTGCATGCCAATAACAGTTTACTTACAAGTATATGCTTGCTAAAGATCTGATTGACAACTGAAACATGTGTTTTTCAAAGATAAGCTTAGGAAAAAAGTATTGTTCCTAGATAACACAAACATGACACCGTTATAAATGGGAGAGAGAAGGAGAAGCTGTTATCTGTTGAACTTAATCATCCCTTCAGGGTGGATGGGTCAGTGGGTTTGTGCTGCTTGCGTGGGTGTGGATAAACATGTGTTAGTATCTCAGTGTGGGCAGGATAACAGGCTTCATTGACATCTGCCCATTAACAGCTACAAGAACAACAGTCTGACCACGACCCCGTGTGTGATTCCATCCCATCAGAGCCCATCATGTCATTCCAGCCAAACATACACAAACACAAGCTTATCGCAACCATAGCAGCAAATAAAAACATGGAAGTGTATTCCATAGACATGAGGAAAGAGCACCGGTGAAGTTACCTGAGAAGATTCCCATAGTGGAGATTAAAATATTTTTAGACGCATACGAGTGAGCTGAATGTTTGACAACCCTCAGACATTTCACTTACATTTAGGCCGTGTCCCAATACTCCCACTACCTCTAAATTTTGCGCGTTCCCGTGAGGGCAGTGGTGTCCCAATTCCTCTTTCCACCTAGGGGGAGTGAAGAAAACGAGGGTAGTGGCTATGAATCCGTCCCTACGGATCGAGGGATTTCCGATGCTCACTAGTTTGATCTAGGGACAGAAGAATTTCCCAGAATGCTTTTCGTCGTCATTTGCGGACTGAATCAAAAAGAAAAAACCATGGCAGACATTTCTTATTTTTTAGTGAATAAAATCAATATTTTGAGTTAGTTTCTGCATAAAAATGCGTTTTGATTACATTTCTAGCGAGAAATATATATTTTACTTTCATAATATTCACTCAGTGAATGTACATAATCACTCGTTTGCCCGTTGTTGCGAAGATCACGCCAGAATAAAGGCTGATTTATGGTTCCGCGTTACACCAACGCAGAGCCTACGCCGTACGCCGTACCCTACGTACCCTACGCCGTAGGCTCTGCGTCGATTTAACGCGGACCCATAAATCAGCTCCGGAGCCAGCAGGCAGAAATCTCGAAATTTTCGGAGCAAAGTTCTTAACAGGCGTAGCTACAACTGTTAGATTTCATCTATTAAACCAACATTTATCTTCCTAAATGATTTATTTCAGCCATCGGTCATTCTCAACAAAGCTGCAGCTGCGCTCCGGACCGGCGGCTCTTCTCATCTCCGAAAACATCGGGTCAAATTTCTTAACAGGTGTTATTTGGATAAACTGAGCCCAGGTTGGGGATATTAACGGTTACTTTTACGCCTGAAAAAATATTAAAACTTAATAAAGTGGCGTTTTAACAGCGGTACAGCGCAGAAATTAAAACAGGTTTTGGCTCTCAGCTTCCTGATTTTAGGGGTGGTGCTGAAAGTAGGAGTAGTGGGAGTATTGGGACAGACCTGGGAAGATTACAAGGGCCCTAAAATCTGTGGCTTCTTTTTTAGGGGTAGTGGTAGTGAGGGAGGGCTAGTGAAGAAAAGTAGGGGGTGTATTGGGATTGGGCCTTAGATCCCACAGCAGTGTCCTTTTATTTTTATGAGTAAATGCTATTGCCATCACAACCTGTATATGTGGATGTTTATACTTTCTTTTGTATGTAACTTTCCCTTGCAATGGACCGGAGACTGGAGACCTGTCTTTAACCTTTAACCTTTAACCTTTATTCCTCCCCAAAAGAAATGAAGCAGAAATGGTTAATGAATGTATGTAAGGATGGATGGAATATCAGCAGATAATGGATCCTTCAGTGAACAGACCTGCAGTTTCAGAGGAGTAAGTTTTGGGAAGACTTTTACTGACCAGACGAAACAGAATGAAAAACAGAGTCTTTTTCAGAAGGTTTTTTCCAGATGACGCAGCACGAACATCTGAGAGCAAAAGACAGTTCACAGGCTCAACATCAACTCTGAGATTTATAGAGATGAGTCTGATGTTAATTCCAAGAAGTAATCAAAGCAACATGGGAGGGACGGACGGACAGACAGGCAGACAGACAGACAGACGAAAGATAGAGAGACTAAACTGCACCTCCTTCATTCCGCTACACTGTATATATAGAAACACGCCTGGCACCCAGTCTTCCACTTGCTCACAATCTTAAGCACAATCCAAACTAATGGTTTGCGATGATGATGATGATAGATAGGCCCCATTTCAGCCTCTTCACAGTCAATGTGCTTTTAAAGCAGCGATGACTTTGTATCTGATTGGTTAAACGCCAGGAAGTATGCTCGAGTTCAGACTGAGCAGCAAGACTGGGATAACAATTATTTGCAAAAACTAGGCTACTTTCAAAACAAACTATCTCCAGGGAAGAAAACATGCTGCAAAATATACATTCCCAGTTTGAAACACGTTCATAAAGATTAGGTAAGAGCTGGTTTTAATTTTTTTAATGCAATGTCATTCCAAACATCTTCCAAACTATAGGAAGGAATTAGGCCTAATTAAAGCCAACATCAAACCAAATAAACTACCGGAGGCGAATTACATTTTTCTTTTTTTGTAAAGACATCAGCATCACTCAGGACAGTTTACATGTTGTTGGTGTCTGCTGTGAAATAAAAGAGAGAGGTATCATTACACGTTATATTACAACTCCAGCAATAAAAACAAGCAATGCGTCCTTTTATCTCTTCATCATTTCAGGATGAGTTGCTCAGTGTGTGTGAGGGGCATGTGAGACAGAGGGGTTAAACTATGTTCTCACAGGCAGGTCATGTCTGGGTCAATCTCACTGGCTCCAGCACTTCCCCATTAACCCTTTCATATCCCTCTCTCACACACATGCACGCGCATGCGCGTGCACGCATGCGCGTGCACGCGCATGCGTGTGTGCGCGCATATGCACGCACACACGCACACACGTACGGACATGTGACGCATGTTTGATTCCTAGTGTCTCCTGTGTGATCGGTCACTTTCTTTGTAACACGCGTTTACGTTACATTAATGTATCAGACATCTTTAATCAGAGCAACCAACAAGGGAGGAACATATTGGATTGATATTCAGTTTCCTGCCCATAAATACTTCAACAAATAACCGGAGGAATTGGGGATTGACCCAGCAACCTTCCAACTGACAGAAAAGTGCTTTTAATCCCACTTCTTCTGCAGTTCTGGTTAAAAAAATTAACAACCACTTGGATCAGAACATGCATTTATCATCAATATTTGGAACCTACTCAGATCGAGATTGATTGAAAATCACACTTGGATAGAAATTGACTGTTTCAAATTTTGGAAAAGACCAATGTAATAATGGCATTTCTTCCTTTATATATATATAAAAAAAGTGATACATGATGGATGTCATAGCTGCGCTCGAATAAGAAACACTGCAGTTTACGATCAACTGGAATTATCGTGATAAATCCAGAGTTAGATGTGCCTCTCCAATTGTTTTATGGTCCACATAATCAGCATATATATAATAAAGGAAAAATCACATAAGATAACAATGACAAAAAAAAGCATCTCTCTTAAGTATTCTCGTTGATAATAAAATAATCAATGTTTTTACAGTTATACACATAAGAATTTCTAATTAGACATACACAGTAGTAAAAACTTTTATAGAAACTGATGTGCATTAAAGCCAGTTATTTGGTGTAAAACAGCTTAAAACTGCTGGAGCTGCAACAAGAAAGCGACAGAGTTGAGCTGGAGGTTTATATAGAAAATAATATACCCGTGTTTTTTCCTTTGAGCAGCCAGTGATGTT
The DNA here is from genome assembly GCF_033807715.1 of Cololabis saira. NCBI lineage: Eukaryota > Metazoa > Chordata > Actinopteri > Beloniformes > Belonidae > Cololabis > Cololabis saira. The sequence goes on along the minus strand of NC_084589.1, from coordinate 43,595,466 downwards.
CAACTCATCCATTCATAAAGAAGACAGTCCTGGGTGGAAGTCTTTATAACAAGCACAGAACAAGTGACACTTACACTTTTCACACTAGTTCATGTTGCTGTCCCTGAACTCAGGTCCTACCGGATAACAGAAGCTGCAGCAATTACAAAATATCAATCATGCTGGAACAGCAGCTACCATAAGTTGTTTCTTAGCATCAGAAGTGAAAGATATTTGGTTGTAAAAGCTGTGGTCAACTTTAGTATTTCACTTTTTAGTTCTAGAAATAGAGGGAAAATGGTTTATCCAGGATGTTAAATGTGAATATTGAACAAGAATGGAGGACATTAACATTAAGCAGTATAAGATCTAAGAAATCTTATATTTCTTTCAGTTAATACAAATGTTCGATCATCTGCGCATTGCATTTGGTATTTGTTTCATTGCATTTGTACAAATTACGATACATAACAGTTTGTTGCTTAAAGAAAATTCCAAAGAAAAAAGAAAAAGCCCAGATTGAGCTACTGCAACTGAGACCGCTGCTTACATCCACATTCTGCAATTTTGGGAAAAGTTATACGACAATAACAACATGCAATTTGATGCATTTTATTGCATACAGAGCAGACAAAATGTATTACCTGCACAGAAACAAGCAAATAAATAAATACATAAAAACAAAAAAATAAAAGAGATTGACATGATATTCATAGTGAATGATAATTAAGACTCAAAAATGCAAACGGCAGTCCTGATTTAAGAAAAAACAAGCAACCACACTCTCTACAGACAATCTGGTTGGTGCTGAATATCGACAGAGTCAGTGACTGCGTTTCCATGCATCAATAACCCTTTTAAAACCCGAATATTGGCAATAACCCGAATTTGCACGGCCATGTAAACACCAATAACCCGAATTTGCCTGGGTTACTCCTTTTAAAACCTGAATATTCGGTCATGTAAACGCCTAACGGAATATCCCCATCAAATGAACATAAATTTGTTTTCTGCACATGCTCTGTTCGCAAGGAATCCTGGGATTTTGAGTCCAGGAAGTTCTTATAAACATGGAGAAACGCAAGACCACGCCACACTTTTGGAGTGAGGAGGAGACTAATCACTTCATAAATGTAATGAAGGATATGAACATTTCTGCATTTGTAGACAGTAGAAAGTACCGGGATAGCCAGATTTACAAGAAGGTGAGCGAAAAGTTGTGCGAAGCAGCATTTGTTTTGAATTTGGATACAGGAAGAAGAAGCGGAAATGACGGTAATTGCGTCATGATGTTCTCCGTGCGTCGCTGGTTTGATCCAGATATCCCAAATGATTAATTACCATGTAAACAGAATATTCTGAATGTTTCAGTAACCGGAATATTAGCAATAACCCGAATTTTGACTGCATGTAAACGTAGTCATTGATGAGTGCATCAATAATGTGTTTGAATAAAGAAACGTGCTAGTGTTCGTGTATGAACTGTGATGTCCACCAAAGACATTTGTCTTCTCCTCTCTTGTACACAGATAAAGACGGCTTCAAAGTGTTCATCTTGGCTGGAAACCGAAAGCAAAAAACTGCTTTCACCAAAAGTGACAAAGTGTTCTAAGGACTATAAATGCATATGTGGTCGACCACAAAAAATTGTGTGGAGGAATGCTCAGTTTGGTGATTTCGCAAAAAAAAACCCAAACATATAATTACACCTCAGCTATCTTAACCTCAGTGATTCCAAAAATGTGTCTGAGCCACTTCCAGAGCGACGTGAGCCAACATGGAATCTGTGAATCAGAATTATCGGGCGAGACGGGCCGTTTGTCCACCTATGGACGAGACGCACGGAGAAGCTGGAAACTCCTGAAATCTTGTTTGATTTGAGGTTTCACAGCTCTAACATACAGTAACTCACCATGATTGCCCTCTGAAGAAGAAAAAAAAACAGGTAATGCTTGTGAAGCGTTTCATCAGGGTTTAGCAAGTTAGCGAGCCAACATTCACTAAAAATGCGTATTGCAAATAAATAAGAATCACAATATTGGTTGGGTATTTGGTAGCAAACTAAAGAGGCAAAGAAGTTTAAAAGATGATTTCATGATGATGAAAGACAATCAGATGCACATATACCGGTATCTCCAATGATTTACAAACGACATGAGAAACAAATCTGAGCTAGATCTTCCATGAATGCACACGTTTTTGTAATCTTACATATTACAGAAAACACTAACAGGGTTTTCCTTATTGGGTTTTTCTGTTTTCACTACTTCAGATTTGCCTTTAATACTTAAAATGGAAAAAGAGTATTTTTTTAATATAGTACTTTTTTACTGTACAAACCTTTTTTACTGAGGTAAATGATCTAAATAACTTTATTACAGACTTTTTCAAGGACATTTTATTTTAAAGTTCACGGTACTGTGAAAAAAAACAATACATATGTACACTTTTTCCACATCCTGTTTTATAAGAGTGGGCATCAATGTTAAGCCTAAGCACCGCTTAATGGGTAAAATCAATGTACAGATTCTGATCCATATGTTTTTTGATTTTACTACAATTATAAAACAAAAGTCTTGTCACAAATGGAATGTGATTATGATTTAAAATAGGAAATATTTGTTATCTATGTAAACTAGTAAACTGTGGAATGTTTATACGTAAGAGTGAGCTGTGAATTGAGGGATTCAAACACAGAATGAGCCTAATCAATGTCCATTTAAGGGTCTGGAGCAAAAGCTCTAATCTGAAGACAAACATGCAGAAAAAGAATAAGGAAAAAACGAAGATCAAGAACAGCTCTAATGTAAACACCTGCTGATTTGAATTGATGTTGGCTGATGAAAAACAAGGAGACAAACACACAGCGGTAGAGCCAGACCTTCTAACCAGCTACATGTGAGTACATGTTTTTACAAGGGAAGACCCATTTGACAGCATAAACACTTTCGCCAAAACAAATGGTGATAAACAGTCTCACGCACAAACCGAGCTAGACGTACACACACATGCCCCGAAGGAACCGTCATTTGTTATACACTCTTACATCCTTATTACTGAAACTGACACACACGCAGCCTCATGTCTTTACACAGACATACAGTGCCATAATCATTAGGGTTCGGGTCTGCAGACCGCGAAAGATGAAAAAGGGTCTCACTGTGTATTTACACTAAATGTATGAGGGAATTTCCCTGCTAATTTCAAACATAAACCTCACAATACAACTAGCTCAGGGGTCGGCAACCCGCGGCTCTAGAGCCGCCCTAGTGGCTCCTGGAGCTTTTTCAAAAATGTTTGACCTTTTTTTCCTTTTTTTCTTCTTTTTTTCCCCTTTTTTCTTCTTTTTTTCTTCCTTTTTTTTTCTCTATCTTCTCTTTTTTCCGTTTTTTCTTGTTTTTTTTGTGCTTTTTTCTTCTTTTTTCCTTTTTTCTCTTTTTTTTCTTCTTTTTTCCTTTCCTTTTTAATCTAGACATTTCGACTTTTTTCTCGAAATTTTGACTTTTTTCTCAACATTTCGACTTTTTTCACGAAATTTTGACTTTTTTCTCAACATTTTGACTTTTTTCTCGAAATTTTGACTTTTTTCTCAACATTTTGACTTTTTTCTCAACATTTTGACTTTTTTCTCGAAATCTTGACTTTTTTCTCGACATTTCGACTTTTTTCTCAACATTTACACTTTTTTCTCGAGATTGTACTTCAACATTAATTTAGACATTTAGACTTTTTTCTCGAAATTTTGACTTTTTTCTCGAAATCTTGACTTTTTTCTCGAAATTTTTATTTTTTTCTCCACATTTGGACTTTTTTCTCGACATTTCTCCTTTCACCATTTGCCTTCATTCTAAGGTTTATAGAAGACCTTTCATTTTTTGCGGCTCCAGACATATTCGTTTTTTGTGTTTTTGGTCCAATATGGCTCTTTCAACATTTTGGGTTGCCCACCCCTGAACTAGCTGTACAAAGCTCAGTGTGTGTGTGTGTGTGTGTGTGTGTGTGTGTGTGTGTGTGTGTGTGTGTGTGTGTGTGTGTGTGTGTGTGTGTGTGTTTCTGTGTGGGTGTCTGTGGGCTGGGGGTGTATTTTGTCGAGTATGTTTAAATGAGCTTGTGCACACGTCCGCTTGACAGTTTTTACATGTTCTCACACACACGTGGTTGAGAGGTCGGCGCTGGAATCCACCTCCGCAGCCTCTTCCTCTCGCTGGGGCCTAGCTGCCTTTGTCTGAGGTAAATCCTCTTCTTCCTCCGCCGGCCAGCGCAGCACCAGCTCAGCACAAAGCTAACCGCTGCGTGTGTGTGCCGGCGCGCTGCGAGAGCGGCCAGAAATGGGAGAGCGAGTCTGTGGCCGCACGCATTTTTTAAAATGATGCGGGAGCGTGTTTTTACATGTGCGTGTGTAAGTGAGGAAACAGACGTCTGTACTTGAAACGTCTTTTCTGACCAACGCTCATCTTTATGTATGTGTGTGTGTGTGTGTGTGTGTGTGTGTGTGTGTGTGTGTGTGTGTGTGTGTGTGTGTGTGTGTGTGTGTGCGTGTGTGCGCGCGTAAAAACATGTTTAAAAAAGAAGCAGTGGTTTCTGGTGTAGTGGTTTCTAAAAATGGAATGCTGAGTAAAATATGATAAATAAATGGATGTACTTTTCTAAAAGTGATGTATTAGTTATCTATACATTTATATTTTTTATTTTTCATACTTATAATTTATCTTTATCGTTTATTCAGTCTGAGTTCATGTTGTCTTGAACATGTATCTGACTTTGAGCTACTGTAACACCGGAATTTCCCCTCTGGGGATCAATAAAGGACTATCTTATCTTATCTAATATTGAAAATAGTGCAATGCCAATTTATCACATGTGGAAAGAAATCACTCTCTCATTCACTCATCTTCTTCCGCTTTATCCGTTCCTGGGTCGCGGGGGCAGCAGCCTCAGCAGGGATGCCCAGACTTCCCTCACCCCAGACACTTCCTCCATCTCTTCCTCCAGCTCTTCCGGGGGGAGTCCGAGGCGTTCCCAGGCCAGCCGAGAGACATAGTCTCTCCAGCGTGTCCTGGGTCTTCCCCGGGGTCTCCTCCCGGCGGGACATGCCTGGAACACCTCCCTAGGGAGGAGGGACATGCCTGGAACACCTCCCTAGGGAGGAGGGACATGCCTGGAACACCTCCCTAGGGAGGAGGGACATGCCTGGAACACCTCCCTAGGGAGGCGTCCAGGAGGATCCGGTACAGATGCCCAAGCCACCTCAGCTGACTCCTCTCAATGTGGAGGAGTAGCGGCTCGACTCCGAGCTCTTCCCGGGTGACCGAACTCCTCACCCTATCTCTAAGGGAGCGTCCAGCCACCCTGCGGAGGAAACTCATCTCGGCCGCTTGTATCCGCGATCTTGTCCTTTCGGTCACTACCCAAAGTTCATGACCATAGGTGAGGGTAGGTGCGTAGATTGACCGGTAAATCGAGAGCTTCGCCTTTCGACTCAGCTCCTTCTTCACCACGACGGTCCAGTACATCGACCGCATAACTGCGGACGCTGCACCGATCCGTCTGTCAATCTCCCGCTCCATTGTTCCCTCACTCGTGAACAAGATCCCGAGATACTTGAACTCCTCCACCTGAGGCAGGACTTCTCCACCCACCCGGAGAAGGCACGCCACCCTTTTCCGATGGAGAACCATGGCCTCGGTCTTGGAGGTGCTCGGCCGCAAACCGCCCCAGCACATGCTGAAGGTCCCGGTCCGATGAAGCCAACAGGACAACATCATCTGCAAAAAGCAGAGATGAAATCCTGTGGTTCCCAAACCGGATCCCCTCCGGCCCCTGGCTGCGCCTAGAAATCCTGTCCATAAAAATTATGAACAGGACCGGTGACAAAGGGCAGCCCTGCCGGAGTCCAACATGCACCGGGAACAAGTCTGACTTACTGCCGGCAATGAGAACCAGACTCCTGCTCCGATCATACAGAGAAAGAAAAGGAAAGAAATAATTTATTTTATATTTCAAAAAGGCCTATCCGATCCCCCTCTGTGCTTTGACCTCAGGGTCTTGGGGATGTATCTTACGTCTCCAAGGAGTTCTCATGGACAGCTAATACCAGGGCACTGATTTTTTATATTCCAAAAGCCGCAACAACGGCTGTTTCTCCTCAGACTATTGAAAAAAAAAAGAAAAAAAAAGATGGCCTTCCTTAGCAGGTGCTGCTGTCCTCAACTCCACCACAGAGATTATTTTAATTTATTGTATTTATGTGAGGTATTTCTGCTGAGCAGCAGCAGATCAGGAAGCTCTTCAGTGTATTGCGTCAAATGTGCACATGATCATCACGGTTTGGCTTCCAGCACTAAAGAATATTGGCAGCACATGCTTCCTTGGGGAAGCCCACAGCACTTGCATGGACCCTACACACACTCCTCTCATCTGGAAGACACTACATCAAGGTTCAGAGACAGTTTTTAGCCTACAAACTACCAGAACCCTTAATCAGTCCTTCATGTCTCCCAGTGGATCTGTTGTGTATTAGTTTTTGCACAATCCGGGCCTCATTTCTGTAAACCGTTTACCCCCACATAAATAATTCTAATTCTTATTATTGTTTTAATCATCATTGCTTTGTTTCTGTTGTGGTACTTTATACATAAGCTTGCACTAAACTTTATTGTACTATGGACAAAGGGCAATATTATCAATAATTTCAATTAGTTCTGCCAACCACAGCTGGATAAATGGCATAACCGTTGCTGCCAGCAGTTTAACAGCAGCAATAGTGTTGTCTTTATTATTAAGTGGAGGAAATCACTGCAATAGCAGAACTACTGATTCCTACCTTATTAGTAGAGGTGTCAAAAGTATTCACATTCATTACTCAGGTAGAAGTATAGATACTAGAGTTTAAAAATACTCCTGTAGAAGTTGAAGTATCATTTCAACTTTTTTACTCAAGTAAAAGTATAAAAGTACTGGTTTCAAAACTACTTAAAGTATAAAAGTAAAAGTAATGTAAGGGGAAAAAAAGCCATGAAGGACAAAAGCCATTGAAAATGAATGAATCTTAGTATAATGCAAATATATTAAAGAACCATATATGTCTACTATTGAGCATTAACATGTGTTTCAGAGAGCAGAAGATATGATGACTAGTTGCCTATAAGTATTGTAGTGGTGCAAAAAGTCAAACCAAAGATCCTCTATACAGAAGATGGTGCATTACCGTTACTGCCAATGGTATGAAATGGTACACACTTCCTGTCTCCTAATTGGGCGTGCTCGCCCCTCTCCCCACATCGTTTTGGAACATACAACACTAGATACAGTACAACTTTCTTCCAAAAAGACTTAAATAATAAAAATAACAGTATTATTAGGCAAAGAAGCAAGTTTTATTTTAGTTTTAAACTTCATTTTAGGTCTCAAACAAAGTTAATTTTCTCCTAATCTGTCGGTCTGAAAATTGCCATTTTGGTGTCAGAATGTTCAGAAGGTTTGTGGCTTTTGAAAAATGGGTCCCATATTTACTTAGGTTACTATGGGGCGAAGGAATTGGTAATAATCTGTGCTCACGTTCACTTTTCCCATAGGACTCAATAGACTCAGGAGTTTCTTCCTGTCTCCTAAAGGGGCGTGGCAGTCACGTGACACAGATACAGGAAACCGAACCGTAGTGGGCTGTCTCGTTTATTGAACGTCTCTGGTCAAACTTCAGAGGCATGTTATCATTTATCCTAACCTTTATTGGAATGTACATCCAAGTTTAGTTGCAGGAATCTGAGGGAACGGATGTAAGAACAAAACTGGACAAGAACATCTGAAACAACCACAACCAAATTCACTCTATCCGGATGGAGCAATTTAACTGGATAGTTTTTTTTAAAGGCCGAAATGAAATAGAGTAACGAGGCTGTTTTTAAAATGGAGTAAGGAGTAAAAAGTACAGATAATTGCGTGAAAATGTAAGGAGTAAAAGTAAAAAGTCGTCTGAAAAATAATTACTCCAGTGAAGTATAGATAACCAAAATTTCTACTTAAGTAAGGTAACAAAGTATTTGTACTTTGTTACTTGACTCCTCTGCTTATTAGTGCTTTTTGTAGAAGCTGTATAGGAACATCGGCCAACATGGCTGTCGCCCGGTGAGCAGTAAAGGTGCTCGGTCTTCCTGCGTTGCTGTTTGGAGTGGCTCAAACATGTGGCGGCTTTGGGCCCAGCGCTGTCTGGAATTGATCACTTCTCTTTAATCCATGAAATTGAATAGAGCTACAGTGAAACAGAGACGAGCCACAATCTGCACAAGTTTGCTATTGGGATCGGCTCAAGTGTGTGCGGTGAAGCTGGGCAATGTGGATAAGGCCAGAAAACATGTTTTGATTTTGCTTTCCATGTGCGGGAAAGTGTCAGAATGTGGTTGGTGGAAGTGTATATGTGTCTGTGGGAATATGACTGCGTTATGTAGATTTGTGCGTGCGTGTAAGCGTTCGCTGAATGAACGAGGAATGTCCCATCTGGGACTGGGAGCGTGTATTAGATGAGTGTAAGACGTGGAGCTTTTCAGAGTGTGTGGCTGCAATGCTTCCCTTCCATAGCCCAATATTTACCATGGAGCAAAGCCCGGCCTTTAGCCTAATGAAGGGAATAATTATGTCCTCTGTAATCACACCAATACATGATCCTGTGTTTTAATGTGTGGTTGGATGTGAAAGTCTATCTGGAGGGGAATTTACAACTCTAAATTTTATCATTAAAATAATATTAGATTATTTCCACATTACTATATATGTATATATTTTCTTTTCATAAAGTCATAAGACTCCGGAAACCCGGATGAATATAAAGTGAAAATATGGAATATTGGAGGAGGATTAAATAACTTGTATTTCTTCCTACCCCCTTTTTTTTTTATAGATAGGTGCGTGGATATTGGGTATAGATTTATTTTACATGTATTTTGTGTATATTCATATAAAACAGATTCATTTATTTATATATATATATATATATATATATATATATATATATATATATATATATATATATATACATATATATATATATATATATATATATATATATATATATATATATATATATATTTAATCACATACATATATATACAAATCTATCTATCTATGTATATAAATATGTAGTATATATACAGAACTGTCTAAGAAAATTAGAATATTGTGATAAAGTCTTTTTTATTTTTATTTTTTTATTTATTTTCTGTAATGCAAAAATGTCATACATTCTGGATTCATCACAAATCAACTGAAATATTGTAAGCCTTTTATTATTTTAATATTGCTGATCATGGTTTACAGTTTAAGAAAACTCAAATATCCTATCTAAAAAAATTAGAATATTCTGGGAATCTTAATCTTAAACTGTAAACCATAATCAGCAATATTAAAATAATAAAAGGCTTGCAATATTTCAGTTGATTTGTAATTAATCCAGAATGTATGACATTTTTTTTTATTTTTTTTTTTAATTGCATTACAGAAAATAAAGAACTTTATCACAATATTCTAATTTTCTGAGACAGTCCTGTACATGTAGATTCATGCTGTTGATGTTTTTATGCTCCATACAATCATTTTGACATGTCTGGAATTAATCAATAAAAATGTAAGGACAGGAAATGGAAAGAAAACGAATCCTTGTATTACTGTGAGCATGTATACACATTACTGCTGATGAGGAGACTAAGAGGTGGAGAGGAGGAGGATGTGAAATGGAACTAGATGGAGGGGAAAGAGGCTTAAGTTGCCCGTAATGCTTCTGTCCGCCGGCTCAAGTCCGTACTTTGTTTTTGCACCGTGGCCAAGAGAGAGCGGGCCGAGTAAAGTCTTTCTTCTGACACCGATCACTTGTAGTTCCTCTAGAAAAAACACACTTAAGCTCTCTGAGGAATGGGCAATTTCCAGACTGTAAGAAAGTCTATATGTGAACTTTGGAAAGAAGCAATCATTACCTCAGAATCATTATTCAGTCTGACATGACTTTTCCTTTGTTTATTTAGTAAATGTTTAATCTAAGACATTTTTTAAAGGATATTTGGTTTTGATTATGTTAACGTGGAGCTTGTTTTTGGGGCCTTAGATCATCATACCAATTAATTACGCTAAACTCTTGAAAATAATGATTAATATCAACATCAAGACAAACGAACAGCTAGAAAATCAGGCAGCTTATAAAAAAAAAGCCAACAATTTATCTCGACTAAGACTACTTTATTGAAAGGTTTATGTATAAATTGTCAGAACTATAATATTACCATTTGATTTCATTCTCTTTAATATATTAAGCTCATTTTGGAGAATTCAAATGAGAAATTAGGATTTTTCCCAGGGAAAGCATCATAGATCTCAGTTCAGAAGAGCAGCAGAAACAGACATTAGGACAGGAAGACACAATAAATTAATATATAAATATGTATTCCGTCTCTGCGAAGCCACTGACCAACGTTAAGGTCCGTCATGACACACATACACATTGTTAGTTTTTATAGTTGTTGACAGCTGACACGTCCCCTCCCCCTGACCTTTAACTTCTGTATCATCCGGCTAAATGGCAACTCTGTTCTGACAAACACATCTCCTAAACTCACGTAGGGTTCAAAACCACACAGTAGACCTACAGTCCTGTGAAGAAAAAAAAAAAAAAGGTCACTCTTTCCCTTTGAAGGGTTTAAATAACAGATTATAATCGTGTCATCCCTCAGAACACCCCATGATTCAATCGCTCACAGCAACATTTACCCGGAGGAACTTGTGCTGCTTTCTGTATGATGATCTCCCTCTATCACTTTGTTGTTGATAACTTTGACCCATTCGCTTTCAAAAAGTTCATGATGTTTGATATTTGAAAGCATCCGTTGCAACAACTCTTGCATTGTAGTCGAGTTAAAGATCTGGACACTTGGCCATTCCAACACATTGATTGTTGTCTTTGTAAAGCCGGGCAGACACTGTGCGATTATTGGCTCGTTTTGAACCGATTTTCCAGTCGTGCGACTATTTTTTGGATCGGGCCGGATTTCGACCCAATCGTTGGTCGTGCCTCGTGCAGTAAACGTGTAACGACGAGAGATTAAACACCTCACGACGAGCTCCCGATCACGAATCGTGTGCTCGCAAGAAAACCAAACGTGTTTGAAATCCTGGTCGCTCCTCGTGAAGGAATCGCACAGTTGTAGCAGCTACGACCCGACTGGCCTCATCCTTTCACAGAGATTATGCGCAATCGCTGATGTCACGTCAAAAACTATTATTTGTAGTTTAAGTGTTGCAAATTCACATTACAAATCATGTTTTAATAGCAGAAAAAAAAGACCGCATTTCCCACGTCTGCCCAGCCAATTCCTTGTCCAATCACGATGTTGTCTAATCTTTTTTCATTTATCGCCACACAGAATGGCACAAATTGCTAATGGCTGATTTATGGTTCCGCGTTACACCAACGCAGAGGCTACGCCGTAGGGTACGGCGGCAATTTAACGCAGAACCATAATTCAGGCTCAAGGCAGCGTGTTTGTTTTTGCTGAGCATCTTCGGTGTCTCCCACTTCGGGGTTCCTCCTCTTCCACTTCTTTTTGACGTTGCAGTTCCAGTAACAGAAGTCCGACGTGAGGATTATGAACGTATAGTGTGAGCAGACGGGTCGCATCAGAGCATCGGGATGTAGAGTGTGAGACCATTACTCGTGGGCTGTGAACTTTTAAACTCAGCGATCTAGTCGTGCAATTTGAGATGGGGCTGAATCAAACAATTTAAAATATTGCACAGTGTATGCCCAACTTTAGGCAGATTCAGTTGTAGATGTGATTTTGGGACCTTTATCCTGATGCATGTTCCCGTTTCAGACAATCTTTAGCAGTCAGACTGTCTCATATTTGGTCAAAAATGCTTTTACACAGAGGTTTGCCAATGGTCAACTCTATGAATACGACGTTTTGTGGCTTCAAAATCAAGATCAAATCATCATTCTCTACCACTGTGCTTGACTGCTGGTATGAGGCGTTTGTATTGATGTTCTGTTTCTCTTGAAAAAGTGGCCTTGCAATCACGGCCAAACATATGTACTTTCATCTTATCTATTATTGAGATTGCTCCAAAGGTTATGTGGTTTGTTGAAATGTAAATTTGCAAACCTAGAAGGTGCTGTAATGTTCTCTTTCGACTGAATAGACTGAATCTCCTGGCAACCCTTCACAACAAAACACACACACAACAGCATGGCAGCTGACGAGGACTTGGATGTGAGTGACAGATGGGAATAAAGTCCTGCTTCTTCTATAAACAAGTAAAAGCATTCATATAAGGGTCAAAGACGTGACGCCTATATTTTCTGAAAACCAGATTTCTTTTCAATTCAAAAAAGGTTTAAATGGATAAAAAAATACAATATATATGACCTACCTGTCTCACATATGAACTCACTTGAATTTTATAAAAAATACTAGTTATTTGGGATTTTGTTGTTGTCTTAAGCGTCAAAATGTCATGTTGAAAACGTTTTTTAAATCACTCTAAATGTATTTAAATCAATCTTCTGCCCTATCTGGCATGATTTCCTAAGTGTCTTGTAGTGTGTAAGATTGCAACACATTTTTATTTATATTTCCATCATAATATACAAACACAGTTTGACTGATGTCCATTTTATGAAATATCATGTGACGCGACCATTAAAATAACCATTTTTGTATAATACTGAAAACTTGTTAAAAAAAAAAAAAGATATCAAGGAAATTAATTTATTTTAATATGAATCATGGTTGCACCACATTACCTTTTTTAAGGCTAATGCCAATTCATCTTGACAAAAATCACTTAATTTAAAAGTTTTATATGAATTTATGTGTACACAACATTCTTAATGTTTGAACTACTGCAAAAGATATTCTTTTTTTTATTTTTTTTTAATTGACCTGTTGAAAATCCTTATTCGTCATTGACCCATAAACAAAAAGTAAATCAAAATCTTTCACAAACTGTTCAATGTAAAGAAAAAACTTAAAGGGCGATACTTAAAATACTTATATATAAAGCGAATACTAACAGGTGAGCAGCGTGCAGGGATGTGAGCCAGCAGTAGCAGTCCATATCCAACATATGTTATCCACTGGGCTTTGTATTGGACAGAGAGCAGAGAGAAAGAGGCCTATACTTCCCACGCAGCCAGTGGAAAAGTACACTCTACAATACATTGCTCCCTTCTCGCCATATTAAGGGTCCCTTGTTTAAAAAAAACTGGGGGAAGGGATGGCGGTTGAAGGGATTCCTGGGAGATGAGAGGAGCTTTTATTACAAAGAAAAACAGGCCTTGATTGCCCCAAAACTTCAAAGTTTGTGTGTGTAAGATCATCTGTACACTAAGAGCACAGATATACGACTGGTGAAATATGTTTTCTTTTTCAGCTTCTCAATGTATTAACAGAGCCTCTATTCCTGTATTTATTCCTCTGGCACTTCACATTATTTTCCAACGATCAAGCTCAAAAGATGAAGTGAAAATGAAAGTATGCATGGAAATCTACCAAGCATATATGATATTTATCACTTTTATCTCATGCTCCTTCCATATAAGATACTGTGCATTAAACGAAGACCAAAGCTGGGAGTAAATAAACATGTTAATGAATGTATTATCGAGTTCTGGCAAACACGGTTAAAAGAAGGGGAACAACAAAAACAGCAGTAAAGTGTATTTGTTCCCTGTCAGTCAGAATTAAGAGAGCAGAACATCTGTTTTACAGACATGGTGGTTGACTTAGCTTATTTTACCAACAACCAGTCCTGCTAACCCATTTTAAATGTTCCAAAACCATTTTAAATTCGATAGGAAAAACCACAAGCAGGAATATAAGGTCGTGCCAGAATACTATAACCCCTCTGGTAACCTTCTGACATATAAGAAGTGTCTCTCAAGTTATGCAATTCCTTATTTACACTTCCTGTAACGATTGCATCAATGGCTTTCCAATTAAAAAAAACAAAAAAAAACAGCCCAATTACATTGGTATATAACTCTGGGGGTGATATATGACAACATTCCGACTCAAGTGTTTACTAATATAACTAGTGACTACTACTGGAATTGCTAATTATTGATCTAAGAAATAATTATTAATCTCTAGACAACCCATTTCGGTTTCTTTCTCATTTTATTTTCTTATTTAAGTTTACATTCATTGCACTACTACTACTTTTTTGTTATGTCACTATATTAGTATATTTTTATTTTTATTTATTTACTATTTTTTTTAAATTTTTATTATTATTATTTGTTTTATTTTTTATGTATTATTTTTTTTTTTTTTGCTATTGCCAAAGGAAAATTAATGATGATAACCATGGAGGGAGGGATGGGGAGAGGGAGAAAAAAAAAAAGGTATGTTCATCTGTTTTGCTCTGTGTTGTGGAAACAATCTGCCAATAAAAACATATATAAAAAAAAAAGAAAAAAAAAACAGACAATAAAAGATATTTATATTTCTTGAATGGTTTTTATTCCATACTTAGAATTTGAAGCAGAACGGAAAGAAACTGTAAAATCCAAAAAGGTAAGGGGCCAAAAAATACACTTAAACGCAAATTAATAATACATCTTTCCGTATTTACTTTTCGTCTCCTGTTCTTAAGGGAGCAAATAACTAAAGGTAAAGAAATGAGGCAAAGAAATAAAGATTTTGTGGAAAAACCTTGTGTTTTAAGAGGTTTATGAAAGTCCTAAAAGGGTATCTTAGATAATGATGGGTAAAAATGCATTAACACCCTCAATTTGATTTAAATTTGAGACAAAACCCTGCTGAAATTCACATACAACACAAGTAGGTTCATAGTAAAAACCAATGTACTAACAGAAGTATTCAAAAGGCACATGTACATTTCCCCAGCTGAGCACTTTAACTCATAACACTATTTAGTTGTCTCTAATCTAAAAAACAAGAGCTATTAATGTATCTGTATATAGCACTGAGACATATTAATGTGCCTTGTTTTACACAGATTAATGCACTCTTTTCACATTTTAATGGTTCAAAGTTCTGGGGCCATATCTGCGTAGCTGAAAATGACAGATTAATTACACGAGCTGAATTAGTAGCAAGCGTAAAACGTATTAGATTAACAGTGATATCCCGTGACATAGCGGGCACGGTCCTAATGTGAAAAGCAGCGAGGGGTGTTAAAGCTGGTTTCACAAAGCTGGAAGCTCCACTTCCTACACGGGCCTCCCAGAGGAAGAGCATTCATTCCTGGTGGAAGGTTCCCTGAGGAGCGAGAGCCTGAATGGACACTACTGCAAAAACACAAGCCTCCTTACCACATGTTACATGACCTGAGGGGAAGACGTACACACATCTGGGTTTGCAGCTCTGAAAAAGACTGTCTGGTTTGTTGATGGTTATCGTAGCCGGTATAGTTCCTGCCTCTCCCTTTTCACCCTCTCAAAAACCTCCCCTCCCTCCACCCTTCCCTAAATCTATTTCCTTTTCTCTCCCTCCCTCTGTCTCCCACTCCCTCTCAGCCATAATTTACCAAACTTATCAACGCGGCTTTGATAAATTAGATTGCTTCTATGAAACTCCCTGTTGCGTCATACTGGCTTCATAAACAGTTGATATAGATTTTTCCCAAAGTAGCTGCTGTTATTTCAGTTCAAATATCCCCCCGTTATTGTTCAAGTAAACTAAAGAATCTCAATATTGATGGTGCAATGATTTGCTATTTCAAGCCTTTGAAGACTGAACATAATGAGCGATGTGTGAAAAGAAATGTTATGGACAAAGTGAGTTGATGTAAATTTCATGAAATAAAGATTTTTTTCTTCTCAATATTTGTTCTGTGCATCATACTTGACACGCTTTTGACCTGTAAGCAGACGTTCAACAGCTGAATTCAGAAAAATTAAACGCAAATGTGGATAAAAAAATAAATAAAGACTACATGTAAAAATATATACCGTAGTAATATAAAGTAATTTTCTCTAGATGACGTTAATGCAAAATGTACCTGCTGACAGGTAAAATGCATGATACAGGACTGTCTCAGAAAATTAGAATATTTTGATAAAGTTCTTTATTTTCTGTAATGCAATTAAAAAAACTAAAATGTCATACATTCTGGATTCATTACAAATCAACTGAAATATTGCAAGCCTTTTATTATTTTAATGTTGCTGATTATGGCGGCTTACAGTTGAAGATTAAGATTCCCAGAATATTCTAATTTTTTGAGATAGGATATTTGAGTTTTCTTAAACTGTAAGCCATGATCAGCAATATTAAAATAATAAAAGGCTTGCAATATTTCAGTTGATTTGTAATGAATCCAGAATGTATGACATTTTTGCATTACAGAAAATAAAGAACTTTATCACAATATTCTAATTTTATGAGACAGTCCTGTAATGTTCACAAATATTGACCTGTTATTTTAATTTTTTTTGCAGTTAAATAATCAAATACGGATCATTTCATTTATATAACGATAGCAGCAACGTGGGAAAGGAGAAATGCAACCGTAGCTGGAGTGAATGCCGTTCAATCGTCGTGTTTCAGAAGCAACCTATGAATCTTGTTACGGTCCTCCAAGAAAAATACAAGTTGTCTTTTTATTTATATTTATACAACAGCTATGATTAGCTGCACGCAGCAACCGCAAAGCAAATGATCCAGGCAAGATGTCAGATATTCAGTTTCCAAAGACAAAACCGTTCACAGTCTGATTTTTCACTGTAAAAACATTAGCACGGCCTCCGTGCCAGAAGTCAGTGGGTTTTCACCACAGACAATGAGGCTGAAAGGTTAAAAAAAAAAGGTGTCATCACACCACAGATCATTTTCATAAGAAAAACACAAAAGGGGATAGGATAAATTACCTGCAATGCCTTTGGAAGTAGAAAAACTTGATTTTTGTCTGAATGAATGAGGCTTGTACAGTTTGGCCAGACAGTCTTGACCAGTGTGATTTAAAACAATGTGATGGAACAAAAGCATGTCACAGATGAGATGTTACAGACCCACAGTGGATTCCCAGGATGAAGGACACACTCATTCAGTCCAGACACCAAGCCAAATCACTAATCATACTTTGACTCATCCTTTTGTAGATTTACAACCATCTGTTAGCGCATCTCCACTCTTTATTAAGAAAAGAAAAACATATCTATGACCTCCAACTTGGCACACTCTAAATGTATTCCTTGATGTCTGTGTTGTGATTGATTTTTATGTATTGTCTGACCTTTACATAACTGCTTGACAACAAAGCTGTGATCATTTGTGATGTTAGGCCAGTGTTGCCCCATGGACACTAGAAAAATGAGAAACTGATTGCTCTTTGTTATTTCACCCCAAAAAAAGCAACTGGCCCGTTTGAGATGTGGTTTTCCCACAAGCGTCAAGACATTCTCCATTGAGTTTACCTAAAAATGCACAATGAATGAGCTCCCGCAACACAAGGTCACTGGCAGAATGTTAGCGGCTGTTGTAAGGCTTAAACCTCCTGGACTTTCCACTGCAGGTGCCACAAGCCCGTATGTATTAGTCCGCTCCAGCACCCAAACCAGTCAACAAATATTTGGAACGCTGTCCTCATCTCCATCTGTAATCACCACGAGCATTAGTCCAGGGCCAAGAATAGCCAATCAGATAACGCTGCTGCAGAGACATTAGTGAAACATTACACACACATTAAACAGCCAAGCATCTCATCAGCCCTCTGTCAACAAAACCAGAGCCAAAAAAATAGTTCATGAGATGGCGTGATAGCGACAGGGTGGGAATTCTGTTGGCATTCACCAGCTTTGTACGGTACAAGAGCAAATGTTGCTACCGAAAAATGTTGCTGACAACTTGTAAGCTGTGCGATTAAACCTGTCGGCGGTCAGAATGATGACGGTGACCTTTGTTTCCAGTCCAGTCTCTCTTTCTCGTTCTTCATCTCTTTTTTAAGACATAAAACTAGTAAAATAGTCCCTTGTTTCTTTTTTCTTTTTTAATTTCTTTGGCCTATTTGTCAGAGTTTGTCAGTGTTTCTTTTTTTTATTTTTACGCCTTTACATCAGAAGAGG
This sequence comes from Cololabis saira, assembly GCF_033807715.1. Classification (NCBI taxonomy): domain Eukaryota; kingdom Metazoa; phylum Chordata; class Actinopteri; order Beloniformes; family Belonidae; genus Cololabis; species Cololabis saira. Next base: position 43,577,420 of record NC_084589.1, on the reverse strand, counting down.
AAAGCTTGTACATCATAGAAAGTGAAAGGGTTTGTCATTTATTTTTGCGTTTTTAGAAAATATTGTAAATACATGAATTTTAGACATATTGACACAAATACACACAGGACTGTCTCAGAAAATTTGAATATTTTGATAAAGTCCTTTATTTTCTGTAATGCAAAAATGTCATACATTCTGGATTCATTACAAATCAACTGAAATATTGCAAGCCTTTTATTATTTTAATATTGCCGATCATGGCTTACAGCTTAAGAAAACTCAAATATCCTATCTCAAAAAATTAGAATATTCTGGGAATCTTAATCTTAAACTGTAAGCCATAATCAGCAATATTAAAATAATAAAAGACTTGCAATATTTCAGTTGATTTGTAATGAATCCAGAATGTATGACATTTTTGTTTTTTTAATTGCATTACAGAAAATAAATTACTTTATCACAATATTCTAATTTTCTGAGACAGTCCTGTATACGTATGTGTATGAAAGAATGCTTTTCTTTTCATTTTTGTCAGGATATACTGACATTCAAAGATATATTTCATTCTCTAATTAGTTTGGATGAGTCTTGAAAACGTGGATTTAAAGAGAATGGCGATGATTTAGATATAGTTAGTTGCATGGTGTTGGGACCTCAACAACGTGTTGCATTTATTCAACAATAGGTGTTAATGAGCGGTTGCACATGGGTAACGTGAAATGCAGCGAGATTCCAGGAACTCTCAGTTGATGGCGAACCTGACTCCGAATGGTTGACAAACATTTGGGCGTGTGGAGCTCAACATCCAGCTGGATTCAGTAAGCAGACACGGGAGAGAGGCAAACAGCTTTATTTTAGGAACACGCATTTGCTCATCTGAATTGTTTGACTTGGTGGGACACGTCTCTGAAAACCAAGTGTAATTTAGTGAACACACCACACACCAAATGCCTGCACACCAAACCCAAATCAGGCTAAAATATAAACTCCTGGAGCATTCCAACATGAAAACATTTTCTCTCCAATTTAAACAATCTCCCCGAGTTTTCTCTGATAACAGTTGCTGCCAGTGTGCCAGGTTACTGGCTGAAGCACGGGACGTAAGCTTCAATTTGTCTTTGGAAGAAACATAACTGTTTAATGATACACTGCAGTTAGAGGTTTTTTTGCACACAAACAAACTTGATCTTGCCTCTCTTTTACTTTTTCCTTTCTTTCCCTTCTTTTCACTGTTCATAATAGCATGGAGAAATAGATAGAATAGTTCAAATAAACCCATTTCATTGTAAGAGATTAGGTAAAACCCCTGAAGCTGAAGCTGAAGGATGATCATACAGTGAATTAATTCATACTCCAATTTCAATTATTACAGGTGCTTTATTCTTGAGGTTAAATTAAATTTTACCCTTTACGTTGACCATCATAAATGTTGTATATTGTTGTAATATTTATGTAACATATGTATTATGTAACACATGAATACAAAAATAAGAAATCCGGTTTTTGATTGGAATACACACAGAATAGACATTTTTAATATAGACATATCTTCTAACATAGAAGACAGTTAATATTTATACATGTTCATTGTTGCAAATATTTTTCTATTTTTGAGTGATTGCTTATCAATCTTAACGCCATTTAGGTAAAGACCAATCAATGTAACTGTACTTAACCTCAGTGAGAAACAATACTATTAATATAAGTCTTTTCTATAACCTGCACCTTAGAAACCATGTATGTTTATGTCAAAAGGAGTTAAACCATTAGGTCTGGGGCTCAGTGGTTTCTAGTTTGCCATCGGTAGCCTGTGTTTGCACGTAGACTAAAAAATTGACATTTCAGTCATTCTGGGTACAGTAGGAAGCTGACTGGAATAAAATGTTTCTGTCATGATCGTTTCCTGGCTTTCCTCACCTGCCTGCCACTCCCCCCTAATTGTCTTAGCTCCATGCAAAACCTTCTAGCAGTTTTCTCTGGATTGTCTTGTTGGTTTGGACCCTGCCTGTTCCTGACTACTCTGCGTGCTCGCCGCTTGTCCGGTTCCCGGTTTCTCGGATTTCCTGCCTGAAGGTTTCTGCGTCTACGAATGACTGAATTTTGACCTGTTAAAGTTGTGGACTACCACGTTCAGCTTTGTCTAATAAATTGAACTGTTCCACCGGCTTCCATCTGTGCTATTCTTGGGTTCAACCTCACGACCATCACAGTTTCTGTGAGAGCAAATCTGTGTACCTAAATCAACTATAACACTGTTTTAACATGTTCTAATCTAGATGAAAGTTAATCTAGAACATACTAATGTGTCTTACGACAGAAAAATAGTTTTCTAATGACCAACTTCAAGAATTCATCAACCCTTTCGGATGAATCCCTCTGAGCAGAGGAGTCGCCACAGCAGATCACAGTCTGCGCATCAATTTGGCTCGATGCCTTTCCTACACAACCCTGCAAGCACGGAGAAAGATTTCCATTATTATTATTGTTATTATTATTAATTATTATTAGGGCCCGAGCACTTACAGTGCAAAGGCCCTATTGTATCTGTAGGAGTTGTTTTTCTCGTTTTTATTTATCTTCTGACAAAATGAGGGCCATTTTGCCCCCCTAAACGTGCCCCAAAAGTCACCAAATTTTTCACGCAAGCCAGGCCTGGCAAAAAGTTTGATATTTAATGGTTTGCATTAATGGGCGAGGCAAAATGGCTCAACAGCGCCCCCTAGAAAACGTTGTGCCTCAAGCCCCACAATACGGTTTGACGTACATGCACGGAAATCTGTACACACCTGTATCGTGCCGCAACTTAAAGAAAAGTCTCTTGGCGCCATGGCCGAAAACGAACAGGAAGTCGGCCATTTTGAATTAATCGTGTCATTTTTACACAATTTATGCAATTTCTTCGGCCGTTAATGCGGCCCGAACCGTAACGTGCACCCAGGTGTGTTATACATCAAAATTTGCGTCTCGATCCTGCAACTGTCTCAGTCAAAAGCGTTACCGTGGCGACGATAGACGCCAAAAAGCGCGCCCCCTCTTCATCTGATTGGTCCATATTTGATAGTTCCTACTTTCTGCCATAACCTTTGAATGGTTTGACATAAAGAGTCGTGGGTGGTGTCATCAGACTCGGTTTTGAGTCCTTGAACATAATTGGTGCAAATAAGCCCCGCCCCTTCTTCTGATTGGTCGATATTTGATAGTCTCTATTTTCTGCCATAACTTTTGAAAGGTTTGACATAAAGAGTCATGGGTGGTGTCATCAGACTCGGTTTTAAGTACTTGACCTTTATTGGTGAAAATTGCACGCCCGAGGGGCCCGTTCATCGCTGCTTGCAGCTTTAATTATTATTATTATTATTTGTTAGAAATAAAACATCTGTTCACTCTTTCACTGTGGCTCAGTAACTGTTGCTACCACAGATTTTACAAACCTGAATCACCCTGAGAGATCTGAAGATTTCTGCAGGGAGGGGAAATGTCTTCAATAAACAACAGAAAAGTCCAGATGCCTTCTGTTCTGTTCAAGCTTTTTCAGGATCACCGTGACCTGGATGACTGAGAATCTCCTCCACCAGACACACATGCTGACATTTCTTTCCTTTAGTTCTGAGACTGTTTCATCATATCTAAAAGCTGCACCCATTGTACAGGGAACATTAAACTATTACACAGTCACTTCGCACAACAAACCCAATATTCACGTGTGGCCACCTATTTTACTTTCCATCTGCAAGGCCACTTAACCTCAGAAACTGTGTGTGTACATGTGAGCGAGTGTGCGTGGACGGCCAAACAAGGGCTCATTTTCTGTCTGTGTTTTTATTCACGGGGGGTGAGCTGCAAATAGAGAGCGCTCTATCTGTCACACCCATCACAAACCACACACACGTCTTGCAGGGAGATTCATGGGTCAGAAGCTCCGGCCACAGCCCTGGAGGATCCTGTTCGGGATGAGGAAACCTGCCCGCTGAGTTTGATGCATGTGCACGTGTGTGTGTGTGCTGATGCTGGATGTGAATAGCAGCCACAGTGTGTGACAGTAAGCCGATAGCCGCGTTCGCTGTGTTACTGTAACCTGACAGACACACTCACACAGCGGGACTGTGTAATTCAGCCATGTTACTACAAGTCTCCTCTGGCTTCTAAATGCTAATTTTCACCGAGTCACTGCGAATTTCATAACCCATGCAGCTTACTCTGCTCCTGAAAAACAACTCACCTGGGAGGAAAAGAAGCCAGGAGCGGATAGTTAGAGTTGCACGAATTAATCTGTGTCTGCATGCAATACAAGTGAGACAACTGTCAAATAAGACCCGAACGCTGATCAAGTCAGACACTAAGTTGCCTAAAGGCTGAATGTAATTGTGTTGATAGTACTATTTTTAACTATTCCTTACAGTATGTTACACTTGTGCAGAGGTGTCAAAAGTATTCACATTCATTACTCAGGTAGAAGTATAGATACTAGAGTTTAAAAATACTCCTGTAGAAGTTGAAGTATCAACTCAAGTTTTTTACTGAAGTAAAAGTATAAAAGTACTGGTTTCAAAACAACTTAAAGTATAAAAGTAAAAGTAATGTAAGGGGGAAAAAGCCATTAAGGACAAAAGCCATTGAAATGAATGCATCTTAGTATAATGCAAATATATTAAAGAACCATATATGTGTACTATTGAGCATTAACATGTGTTTCAGAGAGCAGGAGATATGATGACTAGTTGCCTATAAGTATTGTAATGGTGCAAAAAGTCAAACTTCAGAGGCATGTTATCATTTATCCTAACCTTTATTGGAATGTACATCCAAGTTTAGTTGCAGGAATCTGAGGCAACGGATGTAAGAACAAAACTGGACAAGAACATCTGAAACAACCACAACCAAATTCACTCTATCCGGATGGAGCAATTTAACTGGATAGTTTTCTTTTAAAGGCCGAAATGAAATAGAGTAACGAGGCTGTTTTTAAAATGTAAGGAGTAAAAAGTACAGATAATTGCGTGAAAATGTAAGGAGTTAAAGTAAGAAGTGGTCTGAAAAATAATTACTCCAGTGAAGTATAGATAACCAAAGTTTCTACTTAAGTAAGGTAAGGAAGTATTTGTACTTTGTTACTTGACACCTATGCATTTGTGTATTTATATTTCTGATTTAGCTTTACAGAGCATTACTTTTTAAGGTCAAACCTTACTTGTTTTTCCAACTAAAAGTGCACTGATTTAGCTACATCAGGTAGAGCAATGGTTCTCTCTGTCTCTGCACAACTCTGCATGCAACTCCCTGGGATCTTTAAAGATTTTACAGTCAGCAGCAGCGTCATACCAACCCAGACACACATCTGTTAATCACTCCAGTGTTTAAATGCTGTTACCCGCTGATGCTGCACGCCATGTCATCGACTCAGTTGTTATGCAGCTTTAGACATTAAACACCTCAGAGCATTCACGGTGATCTCTGGAGTTTGCTTGCTATTTTTCTCATATTTATTCATTCTCGATGCAGTTTATTTTTGTTGATAAATAAAGTTCTTTCCAGTTCAATATAATTCCTATTACCACAAAGTAAAGTTACAAATGAACCGACGTTAAAGCTGCTATTCACTCCACATTCTCTTTCTCTTTTTGTTTATTTTGGTAATCCAAAAAACAATGTTAATACATCGGTGCAACCATCATCATACAGCACACATGGGGAAAACTGCAAAACCAGCGAGGCACTACAGAGATGGCTAAAATAGATGTGACCAAAAAAGGTGTAGCTGAAGCCTGAGCTTGTGATGCCTTTAACCGTATTATCATACAATCAATACTAGACAATGTTTATAAAGAACTGCAGGAAAAAAAGTTCATGATTGTTGGTAGGTGCAAAAAGCAAAGAAAAGCCTAGTAATAATTGTTACATTATGAAATTTGGTGTCAATGAATTTGATTGCATTACAGTATATTTTTATACCCGTTGATATACATTTTTTAAAGGTATGGATCGAACTACACATTCTTAAGTCTTTTTAGCAACAATTCCATAGTTCTACACTATTTATTGAAATACAATGTTCTTTTGACTTTGTTCTTGCCTTTTGGTTTTTGAACGAACCAGCATTTCTCAGTTCATATTTGTTTTCCTGGATTTTGAACAGCTCCTACATTCAGATTCAGATTCAGATTCAGAAAAACTTTATTTATCCCCGAGGGGCAATTTCAAGGCAACTGAGCAGCAAGACGTTGAAGTATAAAATAGGATAATAAAATAAAATAAAATAAAATAAACAGATAAGTGGGGCGTGTCTCATATGTACAAGAAATGTGCAGAAAAATGTACCAAAAATATATAAATATAAGAATGTCAGAAAAAATGTAAATTAGAGTGACTGTGGTATAAATAAAATATACAGTAAATAAATAAATTAACATTGTATTAAATTAAATTAAATCAACAAATTAACAATAAACATTGACACGTTTACTATTGGATGTAAGTGAGAAAATGGAAAAGATTTGACAGAAACTGTGCATTTTGATCATTTATGTAGATAAGATACAAATAATATACATATGGAGTCTTACAAGTCTAATTCTTTCATTACATTATCCATCCATCCATTATTCAGGGTCGTGGGCTCCGAGGAGGCCGACACTAACCACAAACTCACTCATATCAAAATAAAAAGAAAGTAAAAAAAACACTCCGTAGCACTTTCTATATTATACATTATTATGGGAATCCGTGGGTAAAGGAGTGTACAGTATATAATATGAGTATAGTATATGTATAAGGAGTGTACAGTGGTTTACTGGTGTTTCTTTGACCTGTGAGACAAAAATCCACAATGAACAATAATAGCTGCTCAACTGGAGACTGCATGGATGTCTGTAATGTAAAGTCATTAGATGCTTTGCAGATTAACTGCTTATCTCAAGGCCGACTTAGCTGCTTGTGTTGCTTTCCTTTCTTTCCTTCAGATGGCAACATCAGTCTATTAGATTAAGCATTCCTCTTTTATCTGGATTTGCCACTTAATGGATATCCTTCCAGTTTATCTGAATGCATAAAGGACATTACAGACGGATGAAGGCGAGTAGCCGATGGTAATGGCTAATGCGACCGAGGCACAACACTGAAACGCATGAGCGGTTCTTGCTCTGGGGCTACACTGAGAAGATTTCAGATAAATCTGAGAGTAATGTCTGTTGGTAATGTGTTGGAAATGCAGTATTTGTCTGAATGATAGCTACTAGCTGGCAGCATAAATCTACTGTAGCCGTGAGGGATAGGTTATTTGATCAAATGAGACCACTGACCGCAAACTGACTCTGGCCTTGATGAGTCCGTTACACACTCACGGCTGAGTAAAGAGACCAAAGTAACAGTGATGTCATCGTTTAAAACATCCATATAGAACAGGGGTCGGCAACCCAAAATGTTGAAAGAGCCATATAGGACCAAAAACACAAAAAACAAATATGTCTGGAGCCACAAAAAATTAAAGGTCTTGTATAAGCCTTAGAATGAAGGCAAATGGTGAAAGAAGAAATGTGGAGAAAAAAGTCAAAATGTGGAGAAAAAAGTCAAAATTTTCGAGAAAAAAGTCAAAATGTCGAGATTAATGTTGAAGTACAATCTCGAGAAAAAAGTGTAAATGTTGAGAAAAAAGTCGAAATGTCAAGAAAAAAGTGTAAATATTGAGAAAAAAGTGGAAATGTCGATAAAAAAGTCAAAATGTGGAGAAAAAAGTCAAAATGTGGAGAAAAAAGTCAAAATTTCGAGAAAAAAGTCAAAATGTCGAGATTAACGTTGAAGTACAATCTCGAGAAAAAAGTGTAAATGTTGAGAAAAAAGTGTAAATGTTGAGAAAAAAGTCGAAATGTCGAGAAAAAAGTCAAAATGTCAAGAAAAAAGTGTAAATATTGAGAAAAAAGTCGAAATGTCGATAAAAAAGTCAAAATGTGGAGAAAAAAGTCAAAATGTGGAGAAAAAAGTCAAAATTTCGAGAAAAAAGTCAAAATGTCGAGATTAACGTTGAAGTACAATCTCGAGAAAAAAGTGTAAATGTTGAGAAAAAAGTGTAAATGTTGAGAAAAAAGTCGAAATGTCGAGAAAAAAGTCAAAATGTTGAGAAAAAAGTCAAAATTTCGAGAAAAATGTCGAAAATGTCGAGATTGAAAAGGAAAAGAAAAAGGAAGAAAAAAAAGAAAAAAAAGGAAAAAAAGAGAAAAAAAAGAAGAAAAAAAGAAGAAAAAAGGGGGAAAAAAAAAAAAAAAGGAAAAAAACGTCAAACATTTTTGAAAAAGCTCCAGGAGCCACTAGGACGGCGCTATAGAGCCGGATGCGGGGTGGGGGGGTAGAAAATTGGCATGTTTTTATTTCCATTTTGATGCATTTATATTAATGTGGATGGTGACGTCTGCATAAAGACTGAGTGTACCGGCCTGTTGGTACATGTGTGCCTGCGTCTGGTTGGTTGCGTCTATGTCGTACATGCCTGTGAGTAATTCCAGAGCCAGGTGAGGGCCAGGAAAGAGGAAGACCCTCTCCCTTTCATCTCTCTTTTATCCCTTCCTTTTTCATGAAGAGGAAAGAGAAAGAGTGCACTCTACTCATCTCTCCCTGTGTCCTACTCTTTGACACCTTTTGATGCCTTTTAAGTCGACCAAACGTGCGTCCCGGCTGCCATCCACTCCAACAGGAAGGCCTGTGTGTGCGGCGTTTGCCGTGGCACCTAATTACTTTTAAGTCATAGACAGGTAGGCGGAAGGTGCGTGGGGACTTTGTGTGAAAAATTATATGCTTTGAACTAACTCATTCTCTGAAACCTTGTTCCTTGGTTTTATGAGAGCTGTGGGCCAGTCAAAGGCTTTTCTGGCATTTTGCCACCATAAGACAAAAAACAACAAAAAAAACAACTTTCCTGCAGCAGTTGGGCCAAATTTAAACAATGCACAGAGAATCACACCAACACATTGACTAGGCCTGTGTTGAAAAAATCAATTTCCCAATTCTAAATCGATTCTCATATTAATTCCTAAAAATCGATTCATATGTCTAAAGATCGATTTGTTTTGGGGGGGGGTTTGTTTTTTTTTGTTTTTTTTCTTCATTACATTACAACTTTTGGTTATTTTTTTTGTTTATCCCCAAAAAAGGAATGTTTTGTTGGACACGAGAATAACTGGTGCCATGTTGCCATGTTTTTGCCTTTAAATATGTTTAAAGGTATGAAAACATTAAAATGTTAGGTTATAATTGCATAAATTGTCTATATTTCATTACTTTATATACTGTCTTGGGGTTACATTTGCAAAAAATGCTAAAAACCAAATGCTCAAAAATGAAAAACCAAAATAGGCCGAAAATGGAACAAATAAAAATCGAATGTGGGAAAAAATAAAACCGATTTCGTCCGTCTCATGTCACATGATGTTTCTGAAAGCAGTTCTATCAGCATTCTGGGAGCTGATTGGTCAAGTGTTTGAACTAGGAAGCATTTTGTACACTGAAGTGCCCTTTAGCCTGTCTAAAGTAGGAATAAATACACATATTGAGCTTGTCACGTTACAGAAAATGCATGAATAATACCAAGTATATCAAGTCTGGTTTCATAAGCTGATTAGTAATGTTCTTTGCTCTGAGATGCCGGTGTTGTTCCTGCTGAGGATACTGAAGTCTGACCGGCTTAAATGAACTGCACGAAAAAAGGGCAAACAGAGCAGAGTTTGTTTTTACAGAACTGTCCTGCTTAGACGTGAACTCATAATACAGATGTTAACCATTCCAATTATCTTCCAGCTGTGGACTAAGATAATAACACTGTTTAATTTTCGAAAAAACTTACACTTTGATGGTGCGGGCATCTCCTGCCAACGATACAGCTGAGCTGCTGGCGGCGAGAACAATAGTGGGAAAGCTTGCGAGCATGCTAGCGAGAAAATGACTAAGTCTCTGTGCAGCAGTGCACCATTAATCTCAGCTGTCTTCTGTCAGTTTATAAAACTTCTAAGTGAAAAATTGGGAATGTTATAAGCATTAGTACTAAACTCCATCACCATGGCACGGCACAGAATCAGCCCACCAAGACTACACTTACTCTTATACCTTCAGTATGATATTAGCCGTGCAGCCGTCTAACCTCTGTTGTACAGCGTGGCTCTTCATTAAATCAATCTACGGTGTCTAACTAAAACACAATCTGTTTTACTTCAGTAACTATTAACCCTTGTGCTGTCTTCAGGTCAAGGAAGGAGGAAGGGAAGAAGGGAGGAAGGGAGGAAGGGAGGGAGGAAGGAAGGAAGGAAGGAAGGAAGGAAGGAAGGAAGGAAGGAAGGAAGGAAGGAAGGAAGGAAGGAAGGAAGGAAGGAAGGAAGGAAGGAAGGAAGGAAGGAAGGAAGGAAGGAAGGGAAAAAAGAATGAAGGAAAAGGAAAGGAAGGAAGGAAGGAAGGGAGGAAGGAGGGAAGGAAGGAAGGAAGGAAGGAAGGAAGGAAGGAGGGAAGGAAGGAAGGAAGGAAGGAGGGAAGGAAGGAAGGAAGGAAGGAAGGGAAACAGAAGGAAGGAAGGAAGGAAGGAAGGAAGGAAGGAAGGAAGGAAGGAAGGAAGGAAGGAAGGAAGGAAGGGAAACAGAAGGAAGGAAGGAAGGAAGGAAGGAAGGAAGGGAAACAGAAGGAAGGAAGGAAGGAAGGAAGGAAGGAAGGAAGGAAGGAAGGAAGGAAGGAAGGAAGGAAGGAAGGAAGGAAGGAAGGAAGGAAGGAAGGAAGGAAGGAAGGAAGGAAGGAAGGAAAAAAAGAATGAAGGAAAAGGAAAGGAAGGAAGGAAGGAAGGAAGGGAGGAAGGGAGAATGAAAAGAAGGAAAGAAAGAAGGAATGAAGGAAGGAAGGAAGGAATGAAGGAAGGAAGGAAGGAAGGAAGGAGGGAAGGAAGGAAGGAAGGGAAACAGAAGGAAGGAAGGAAGGAAGGAAGGAAGGAAGGAAGGAAGGAAGGAAGGAAGGAAGGAAGGAAGGAAGGAAGGAAGGAAGGAAGGGAAACAGAAGGAAGGAAGGAAGGAAGGAAGGAAGGAAGGAAGGAAGGAAGGAAGGAAGGAAGGAAGGAAGGAAGAAAAGAGAAAGGGAGAAGGAATGAGAGAGCAGGAGGAAAGAAGAAAGGAGAATTAGGTCATTTTGACCCAAAGACAGTACAAGGGTTAACTAAGCACGTTCATCTGACCTTTAAATCCACCAAGGATGAATGCAATTCTGAGTCTGAGCTGGTGAGTTTTCCCTCAACCAACTTCACTCCTCACTAAATTATTCCAGTTCTTTTTCTTCAAATTTTTTCCTTCAATGTAACTAAATAACCTAAATTTATCAAATTTCAGCACAAATTTAAGATTTCTGTGATGAAGACGGCTAGCTAATTATCAAATACGCAGCTGCAATCTGCTCAGCTCTGAGGCTTTTGTTTACATTAAAAACCTTTTCATGGAACCCTGAATTAGGGCCCACCCTTAAATAAGATCAAATAAATAAAATTAAATGAAAAAATAATCAAACAGTCCAACTCCATAACTCAGTCTAAAATAAATCTCATTGTTTGAACATGTTTGACTGAATTTTCTATTTTTTATCTGAATGTTTGACATGGCTTTGCTCAAACAAAAGGAGACTATCGCTGTAACGTTTAAAAGCCCCTGCCATTTCTTATCATCGCTCTATTTCGATCAGATGAGGAGGAAGTCTTGCCATGTTTCCTCCTCGCTTCCCATTGTCACAAAATCAATCCGCCGCTGCTTCCTCCTCATTTTTTAAGTGAAAACCACACACTTGATCTGGAGGTTCCCATGATAAACAATACTAATTACAGACCATTTTTCTTTAGTTTTTTTTTCTCTTTTCCCCAATGACGTCTGGCAATGGTCACATCTGTTAGTGTACACATGCATGCGTGTGCATTAGAAAGAGATCTCCAAAATAGAAGCACTTTTAAGTCTCAGCTTTGATAATAAGACTAGGATCGTCACAGACAAACAATAAAGCCCACATAATGGCTCATCAAAAATGAGCTCAGCATCTTCCAATTGAACGTAATGCTGCTAAGAATAAAACACGTCTAACAGAGTCAGCTGCTCTTTGGCAGCAGCAGGATGCAATTCCACTGCTGGCGATCTCTGATAAAAGACAGTTGTGTTTCGGTTTAATAAACAGTTTTTAAGATGACACAACTTCATTTGACGGATGAACCGAATGACGTCAGAATCAGGAGATAAATCTGTTCTCTCACTGAGGTCACTGTAGTCAGTACTGGTGGATTTAATCATATGGGGACAGATAGTTTGTGCTGATTACAAATAATATATTACAAATAAAAGCACTGACCAAAACACCTGCAGAAATACTGCAGGAATGACATAGCAGCAGTTAAATGCAGCCTTCTGTAAGCTTTAAATATCCACTGGGCTTACATCAAATACATCAAAACACAACAATAAAAAACAGTTTTCTGAACTTATCAATATGACTCTGTCCTTCACAGGATAAGTAAAATGGATCACTGCAAAAACTCAAAATCTTAACAAGAATATTTGTCTTATTTCTAGTTAAAATCTCTCATTTTAGTAAAAAAAAAAATAATCTCATTACACTTAAAACAAGACTCATCACTGGAAAAAAACAACAATTTTCACCACTTTCAAGTAGATTTTCACTTGAAATAAGTAGAAAAATCTGCCAGTGGAACAAGATTTTTTTTGCTTGTAATAAGATAAATCCCACTTGCAGATTTTCCTACTTATTTCAAGTGAAAATGTACTTGAAACAGGTGAAAATTGTCAAATAAGTTATTTTTCTGGTGTTATTTTTCTGGTGATGACTAAATGTTGAAATAGCAGTAAAACCACAATTCATTGATGAAATGACATAAGGGATGGAAAGGGGGGTGGCAGTTTTACTGGGGGATGATTTTGACCGTTTTTATTTCAGGGGGGGATGCCATCCCCCCTCATCCCCCCTCAACTCCAGTACTGACTGTAGTTACCGAGGGTTCTAAGACAGCTGTGAATCTGTTTCACCGAGCACAGAAACGAGCAGGTACTGTAGGTAGCAACAAGTTCTTTAGAAATGGCCTTTGTTGAAAAAAAAAAGCTGACACTTCACATCAATTTATATTCTAAAAAGCAGTGGGTGTTGTCCTCTCTCTTCTGCTTTATTGCACCTCCATCTCTCTACAGCCAAAGAGACACTCCAGTCCCTGGCTGGTGATCAGGAATGTCATTTTTTGCATGGTTTTCATAGTGTGGACGTCAGAGGCGAGTGCATTTCCTTGTTGGTCATTTGCAGCTGGAGATGTCACCACGTTCCATTCACTTCTAACATAGTCCTTCCTTACAAAGGCTTGCTACAACTCAGACACATCGGAAGGGTAAATGTGTGAGCAGAGGTGGGTAGAGTAGCCAAAAATTGTACTCAAGTAAAAGTACTGTTACTTCAGAATAATATGACTCAAGCAGAAGTAAGCTGGAGATGTCACCACAAATAATTACTTGAGTAAAAGTAAAAAAGTACTTGGTGAAAAAACTACTCAAGTACTGAGTAACTGTTGAGTAACGTCTGATTTATTTTTTTAACACAACCATTCAAACAGACAAAAGTACAAAATAATCATCTTCAGGCAAATTAAATCAATAAAATAATAAAATAAATTAAAAATTAATAAAAAATTTAAAATAGCTTAAATTTAAATAATATTAAAGTAAATTCAAGTACTTTAATAAATAATAAAATAAATAAAATTACAGAATAAAAAAATAAATTAACCACAAGTAGCACAAAATTTCAAGCCTTTGTACTTTTCTTTTTTAACAAGGCAGAACTAGAACAAGTCCATGAACTCATAGAAACTCTGTGTGTGTGTGTGACAAAACATGCAAAACCAAACATTTTTCCCAAAGAATCACTCAGTGATGTCATGAGATTGACGCGTACGCGGAGGATTAAAAAAAAAGTAACAGTTCAACGTAGCCTAATGTAGCGGAGTAAGAGGAACAGTTTCTTCTTCACAAATCTACTCAAGTAAAAGTAAAAAAGTATAGTGATTCAAAACTAATCCTAAAAGTACAATATTTCCCAAAACTTACTCAAGTAAATGTAACTCGTTACTACCCACCTCTGGTGTCAATGTATGCATATGTGCGCGTATGTAATGATCCCTGTGTCGCCCTCTCTGTGTCTCCTACACCTCCTCTTCTCATTAGCGGTGACGCCTGACTGGATTAACTGCGCGGGTGCACGCGCAAACGCACTGCACGCACACACGCACACTGCACACCAGCCACTAACGAAAGTAGAGCCCATCAAAGCAAATCTATCCACCCTGGTTTAGGAAAGACAAACCGTCATAAAACACGGATTTGTCCTCAATGCAAACCAGAAGCCTTTCGTAGCAGTGAAGTTGGTGTGTGTTTGTGTGTGTGTGTGTGTGTGTGTGTGTGTGTGTGTGTGTGTGTGTGCGTGTGTGCGTGTGTGTGTGTGTGTGTGTGTGTGTGTGTGTGTTTGCATGTGTGTGTGTGTGTGTGTGTGTGTGTGTGTACAGCGAAGACAGGAGCAAGGAAACAACATGAATTTATTGCACGTGTGTGAATATATTCATGTTGCATTGAAGTGATCTGCTTATTGTATCCTGGATAAAGTAATATAATAAGTAATTCATTAAAAAAAGAGAAAAAGGAAGGATGGAGAAAACCTAAGCAATAATGATGAGTCAAGAGGGAGGGCGAAAGATGATATCGAGCTGCCGAAGCACTTGATTAGAAAAATAAATATAGCTGAAAAAGACATCTCAGTGAGACCGATGGATCAAAGGGAGACTGAAAGCTGAGACACGAGGATGAAAACTTGAGTGCGACAATGAGAAACAGCAGACATAGCAGAGGATGAGAGTCTGCTCCAGCTCAGGAAGACAGCAAAAGCAGAATTGACAACAGTAAGAAAGCTAGAGATGTTCTGGTATCATTTCTTTCTTTCCGGTACTGATCCAGAGCTTTGGCTGATACCAAGTGCTGAACTAATACCAGTGTTATTAACACATTATTAACAATTCATGTTTAAAAATGTACATCTATTAAATAAAGAAATGCAAGAATTGAAGTGGAAGTGCAGCCAGAAATGTAGAATAAAAAGGTATTTACAGTATATTTTACATCCGAACACGTGAATGTAAATGTCCACCATAAACCCGATTTACTGCATTTCTTGTCGCTGACATGAAATATGATCAGTCTCAGGCCGTCTGGACAGAGAACTTCCAGAGATGTATTTCTGACATGGGAAACTACTGCGGCTGCAGATGTTCAATTTTGCAGTGAAATCCAACATTTTCAGCAACGGCAGGGGCTGGTCATCGAGGACGCCGGATCATACATCGCTGTGGGTTCTTGTTTTTTTTCTTTAGGGGATTTTTCTCATTTGTAAAAAGCACAGTGCAGAGTTTTCTTCCTAAGTACATCCGTCTTTGCCTTTAACCTGATTAACCACTGCTTTTTCATGTGATGCCTCCTTAAATGCTTAATAAGGTTGCCTGTGTTTTTCTAGGCGACATTCGTGCCACCTCTGGGAACCGCATTCTTGCATAATGACATGTCACAGTGTTCCTGGTGGGGTTTTCCAGCTCAAAATAAAGCCATATTGACAACAAAACTCTAATATTGGATAGCTATCTCTATCCAACAACTTCTGAAACTGTTTTTCTGACTGGTGCCTCAAAACTAAATGTTTAAAGGCACTAGTGCATAAATTCCTGTGCTGGCCTTTCAGAGCAAAAAAGAAGAGTTTAAGTTCTGTTTATAAAATTTAGACGGAAGTAGATCCTTATTTTAGCAGTATCTTCAGCAGTCCCTGTGTAGGAAAAACAACTCAAAAGCAGGTCCTTCAATGTTAAAGTACCAAAAAATAAATAAATAAAAGACATAAAATACAGATTAATGCGCAACAGCAAGGGTATATTTAAAACGAAGATGGTAATTTTCCAATTATAGCATGTTTTTCATATCAAAATATGCAAGTGAACCATGTTGTATGTGGAAAAACTAAGAATTTATTGGGTTTTTTTTGGTGCATAAATGTTGAAGGTTTAACCACTGAAAAGGGTTTTTATTGTTTCGAGTTTTCCTCAGATTTTTCTTCAGATTCTGATAAATAAAAGGATAAATTTAGTGGACAGCTTTATGTTTTCTGGAAGATCCATTTAGCAGGTATTTTTAAACTAAGATTTAAGTATGAGTTAAACTTCAAGTGTGGCAAAAAAAATCATTGTACAGTAATCTGATTACTCTGCCTACTAATAGTGACCATTTGGAATCAGTGACAAGACTGACACCCAAAAAGCAACTGTCACCTTACCAAAAACTGCACGGGACAATAACGTTAAAAAGTGATCAAAACATCTAAACCTTCAGGGGACACCTTTGAAATATCTGAAGAAACAATTTTCCTGTTTCTTTTGGGATTGAAAATCCGAAAAACCATAAATACTGTAAAGTATGAGCCGGTAGCAGTCACAGCAGCAAGTAGAAAATGTGACATGAAAAACAATAGTGTGACAGACAAAGAGCAGATATGAGTGTTGGGCTCTGGTCGGGATGGGGATGAAGCGGATGTGCTGCTGGGGTGACGCATTATGATACGGTCTGGTTGGAAATGTGACAGGGTGAATTAGAGCCACGAATAAAGACACAAAGAAGGCCAGGAGAAGGAATCCCGGTTGTACAGCGAGTACAAAGTTCTGGTGTTTGTGCTCCTACCTTTCTTGGATTTCTTTGATGGCTGTTTCTTCTTGATGAACTTGGTCACTTCTTGTGTCGGTTGCATCTCCTCCCCGTCTCCAGCCACCTCTGCTATCGGCTCCACACCTCCTGGGGGAAAGGTAAAGGGGCTCGATGAAAAAACCTACAACTCTATAGTTGAGATCGATTGATCATTTCAGCACCAGAAGTATTTTTCATGTGCACCTTTTGAATAGCGGTGGAGTTCAATCATGAGAAAATGTTATAAACCAAACCCAAAATGAAATTCTAACTAACATGTACACTGAAAAAAATAAATCTAAGCGCATGTAAATATAACATATTTAAATCTGTGATGTTCACAATTAAAAATGAAGTTTGTTGCTTTACATGAATACATCTAGTTTTGAACTTAATCTGCATTTGTTTTAAAAACAGGACATTGTGCATTTTTTCCTTAACAAGCAGTATTTATGTAATCCCAGGCAATCTTTTCATTTACACACAAACAACAAGCAATGATCTTGTATTTACCTTTCCTTTAACAATTTTAATCTATTGGCAGATTGACCAACGTTTAGATGAAACATGCTTTCTTTGTTTAAGTAGAACAACCTCAGTAAAAAATATCTTGCTTGATCTACTTTAAAAAAATTCAGGCAACTTTTTCGCATGAGATTTTTATGTAGATCAAGAAAGACTAATCTTTGTATAAACTATTACATTTTTAGTATGTACAAAATTCATTTGCAAGTAAAATCAACTTAATTTTGATAAATAAAGTAAACTTAACACAATTAAGTTGACTGTTGCAAAATGTATTATTTACATACAAAAAATTAAGTAGTTTATACAAAGACTAGTCTTTCTTGATCTACATAATAATCTCGTGCAAAAAGTTGGCTTTTTGCATGAGAGTAGATCAAGCACAATATTTGCATCAGTGTTTGTGTGATTGTGCTCTACTTGAGTCGAGTTTGCATCAGACAGATTTCTTTCTTGGAAATAAAAACTCTCAAAAGGTACTAGTACTTTTTGATTCCATTGTGTTTGCACACTTTACAACTAAATCTAGACTTCAGGCTAATCTTTTAGCATTTTTAAGAAGAAAAGAAAAGGAGCAAGGGACAACAGTGTTGAACATGTGGTTTGCAAGTGTGTGTAAGTAAAGTTAGACGTGTAAGGGTGTGATTGTGTGTGTGACAAAATCCCTACTAGAATCCCATGGATCAGTGTGGATTTAGAGAACTCCTGAGGCCGATGAATTGGATGCCTTGTCTCACTCCCTCTCCCTCTCCGTCCCACCTCTCTGTCTCCTCCGCATCCCCTTCCTTCATTCCACTCCTCCCCAACTCTAACTTTTCTCTCCACCTCTCCTCCTCTTCATCCCACTCTCCCTGCTCCTCATCCTCTCTCCTGTTTTCTGTCTTTCTGTGCTTTTCTTCACAATTTTCACGCTTTTTCTTTCACGCCTCATTCTTCCATCTTTTCCCAATTTTGTCTTTTCTTTCTTCTCTTCTCTTTTCTTGTCCCGGTTCCATCCTCTCTCTCCCTCGCATTTCTTGTCACTTCCTTTTCTCATCCTTTCATCCCACCCTTCCCCTCTGGTCCCTGGGGGTTTGTGTCCAGTTTCAGCGTACTTTCATTTAATGTACGCTGCACACATCGGCCCTTTGTACTTGGTGTGAGCTTGTGCATGTACGAGACAGAGGGTGCATGCTTGTCTGCCATCAAGTCTACCTTAAGGTGTCTGAGAATGTGTGTGTGTCTCCATCTCCCCCACTGAGCCTGCATTTGTGTGTGCCTGTGTGTGTTCAGATTATCCTAAGCCCTCTCTAATATTTATCCTGGTCTTTTTTAAAGCCAATCTTGTTCTCTTTGGTGAGACCACAGCCTGTGGCTTCACACACACAGACACGCTCAATCACAGCTGTTTGAAATGGGATATGCCTTGCTCTTAATTGGGCAGGTGTTTTTCTAAGTCAAGTTTTTTCTTTTTCTTTTTTTTTTACTCGTGTGTAGGGCCTTCTCACAATTTCATGGCGTATGTAACCTCATTCTTGCATCAACATCAGATGAGGAAACAGTCCACATTTAGAGCAGCTTACCCGAAAACACATCCCACACATACAACATCTCTTACTGCCTACAACGTTCCTCCGCAGCTCTCTGTAGTCTGATGTTGATAAACTAGCTATACACCCCCTACTTTCTACCACTAGCCCTAAAAATGAAGCCACACATTTTAGGGCCCTTGTAATCTTCCCTAGGCCCTGTCCCAATACTCCCACTACCCCTACTTTTTAGCAATACCCCTACATTTTGCTTGCTACGTCACTGCGTGGTTTACGTTCGGGTACGTAAGCGACTGTGTAGTTACGTTTGCACATACGTCACACCATATCAGGAAGCCGAAAGCTAAAAGCTGTTTTAATTTCAGCTGTAGTGCTGTTAATATGCCACTTTATTAAGTTTTAATATTTTTTCAGGCGTAAAAGTAATCGATCCCCAACCTGGGCTCAGTTTATCCAAATAACGCCTGTTAAGAAATTTGATCTGATGTTTTCGGGGGGTATCTAGAACCGCCGGCTCGGGAGCTGATTTATGGTTCCGCGTTAAATTGACGCAGAGCCTACGGCGTAGGTTACGCGTCGCTGCGCACCGTACGCAGCGCGTCGCCGCGTAACCTACGCCGTAGGCTCTGCGTTGGTGTAACGCGGCACCATAAATAAGCCTTTATTCTAGCAAGATCTGAAAAACGAGCAAACGAGTGATTATGTACATTCACTGAGTGAATATTATGAAAGTAAAATATATATTTCTCACTAGAAATGTAATCAAAACGCATTTTTATGCAGAAACTAACTCAAAATATTGATTTTATTCACAAAAAAAAAGAAATGTCCGCCATGTTTTTTCGTTTGATTCAGTCCGCAAATGATGACGTAAAGCATTCTGGGAAATTTCTCTAGCCCTCCGTCGGTGAGTCAGAATCTGAAAACCCTCGCTCTGTAGGGCTAGATTTATACACCCTAGCCCTCGATATGAGCACTCCCCCTAGATGCAAAGAGGAATTGGGACACCACTACCCTCACGGGAACGCGCAAAATTTAGGGTTAGGGCTGACGCTCGGCGTCATTCTGGACAATACACTCTCATTTGCACCTCACATCCACAACATCACCCGGACTGCATTCTTCCACCTCCGCAACATCTCCAGACTTCGTCCAGCACTGTCCCAATCCAGCACCGAAATTCTGGTCCACTCATTCGTCACATCCCGTATCGATTACTGTAATGCTCTCCTCACTGGCCTCCCAACCAAACTCACCAACAAACTACAACTCATTCAGAACTCGGCCGCCCGGATCATCACCCGCACCAAGTCATCTGACCACATCACCCCCGTTCTTATCCAACTCCACTGGCTCCCAGTCCAATACCGTATCATTTATAAAAACCTCCTCCTCACCCACAAAGCCCTTCACAACCTAGCCCCCACCTACCTCTGTGACCTACTGAAAGAATACACCCCCTCCCGTACCCTCCGCTCAACCTCTGCTGGACTTCTTTCCACTCCCACCTCACACCTTAGCAGCATGGGTGCCCGAGCTTTCAGTTGTACGGCACCCAGACTCTGGAACTCCCTCCCCCCATACATAAGACAAATAGACTCCATCACCACATTCAAAACACAACTCCAGACTCACCTGTTTAAACTTGCCCATTCACTTTGACCGGTCACCACACACTACCTCCCACCATACTGTTCTGTTATCTGTACTGTTGCTCCTTGATTGTATGTATTGTGTATGTGTGTATGTATTATAATTTCTACTTTATTATTATTGTATTTCCTTTATTGTATTGTTTTGTTTTTATTCTGTAAGGTGACCTTGGGTGACATGAAAGGCGCCGTTAAATAAAATGAATTATTATTATTATTATTAAAAGTAGAGCTAGGGGGGGATTGGGACTGGGCCATAGTTGCAGTGTGTGTTTCACTTAGTGGTAGTTTAGGGCAAGTTATCATTATTAGACAGTCAGTGGTATTATTACCTGCTCCACAGTATTATTACAGCGTTATTACAACAGTAGTACTATTATTGCTATTTTATTCGTTTTGTATTAATAGGACTAATTTGGACTGAGTGAGCTGGAAACTAGAAATGCCTTATGACAAGATTTGTTGTGATTTGGAGCTTTATGCAAACTTTATGCATAAACTGAACTGAATTGAACTGAATGGAGTTTAGGTACAATAGTCTGCATCACATCGGCACTTCAAAGACACCAGTTACGGACACCAGTGGTAGTAACTGCAACACTTGTAGGTGCCAATATATTTAAAACAGTACTAGAGATTAATGTTGCATAGGAGGTCACTACAAAAGTGAAATGCAATAAGTCTCAAGGGCAAGGAGCATTGATTATTGGATTTGTTTCCCCGGCAGATGACCTGCTAGCTTTCCATATGAACATGTGATTCAGAATGCAGACAGATAAGACAGATGTAATGATCCAGTTGGAGTATAAAATTAGAAATTATATGTAAGAAATTAGGTATGTAAGAAGTCTGCAATGAAGCGTATTGGTACAGTAGCATGTATCAAACAAATGTAGGCATTGCAGACATTCACATGTAGGCATGTATGTAGCATAATGCAGCACAGTCATACAAGTGGTTAAAACAAGATTCCTTTCGATAAGGCGTGAACTGCATCTAAAATGAAAAAAAAATCCCCAACTCATTAAAAGAATTCAAGCATGTGCAATATTCAGTGTTGCAGTTACGAATCATCAGTTTCATTCTTTAAGTATGTACAATATGTAAGTCCCACAATGTATTTTGCATAGTTTTGAACGACACTTTTCAAATGATGTAATACTTGTGACAGTAGTGATGTTTTAATGATCTTAAATAATTTCACTAGGCCTATTTTATTTTGTGCAAGAATGCAATGGTCTGATGGGTCTGAGTGATGTAGAGTTGGTTATAGGAGTATAAGTATAAGTTACAGGCCTGAACTTGGGTCTGTGTGAACCCAGGGGCACAAAGTATCACCAACTTTACCTATACACGTATGTTAAGAAAGAATACAATTATTTCAAATGAGTAACACTGTATTGCATGATAACAGAGAAATCCGGCCTTGCATGGATGTTGAAGTGTTGCTTTGACTCCAGACTGCTGCGCAAATATGGATGGAATCAACCACGGCTAAAAGAAAATACTATATTAAGTTTTCAGTTTTCTATATGTCAAGAAAGTATAAATTGAGGCAACGTAATCAAGTTATTATTTCAGTTACTCAATGGTACTGTAGGGGATTGTCCCAAAATGTACTGAATAGAGTATAATTCTGTTAAAATTATCCCAACTAAAATTGACTACATTCAAATGGTTTTACAGTTACCTGAAAGTCTCAATGTAAAAACTCAATCTGAAACTGCTAAACTATCAAAAACAATATTATCGCAATACCTCCAATAGAAAAATTAAAAAAAAAAACTATGTAAGTATGAACAGGTTTAATAGTGTAGTTATAGTATTCTCTAACTAATTACTGGGACATTTCTATTGTTGTGGAGTTAGAAATATTTCAGTGCATTTTAGTGCAGGGAGTGATATAAAATCTGCAATCTTTTCAACACAGTTATGGAAGTCATTGATAGCCGACTATATTTCTCTGGAAAGAGTGAGATTTGGAATAAGTGATCAGAGGAGCCTTTTTGGAGCAAAATTTGGGAAAGTGTTGGAGTACCTAACTGCCTGAAATATTGGATTCACTGAGAACCTTGGGAATCATTACTTTGTATGTATTCTGGATCTGCTACATATTTCAAATTATTTGTATATATATACTGCACTGGACATGTATAATTTTGAAAATATATAATAAAAAGAATGTTAAAAAAAAAAAAATCTGCAATTTAAACCAAAACTTTCACCTGTAAAGTAAGCCCCTCCCCGGTTAAAATGAGCACAGAAAAAAGGGATTGGTACACGTTTGGATGGCTGAGATGTTCAGAGAACACGTGCAGACAAAGGCCGGGTTTCCCAGATCCAACCTCTCTTAAGGATTTAAGAGAGGTTCAAAGAAGGTTTGAACTAAGAGAGAACCCTAAGATACGGGTGTTTCCCAGATGACTTCTTAACACCGTCCTTTAGTTTCGCTCTTTCAGAAGCTCTTTGGAGCAGCTGTCCGGTTCTGAAACCAAATGAATCGATGCCAGGCAAATCGATCACCGATCACTATCAGCGCATTTTCACACGCAGCACTGCTGCCTAACGCACTAATTCCCTGCTGCCTGTGCGTTATAATGAAAAATTAAGATGATAAATATAATTCAATGACCCTTTTTCATCCAAACGGTGCGTTACTCCGTTATTTCTGGCTACAGTGAGGCTTTTTTTCCCCACACGCAGAAACCGGGAGGAAACGGGGTGGGCGTGTGTGTGCATTCAAAAACATGAGCCAAGAGAAGGCGAGTTTCGCAAATCGCAACGTGGAATTACAGCAATCCCTGGTTTTTCGCAGGGGTTATGTTCCAAAAAGAACCCGTGATAAGTGAAATTCTTTTTACAATTATAGAGGGCTTCAGATTGCAGAGATCATCCCCGCCTCGCACGTATTCCTCCTCTTCTGAATGATGCGGCATCCCGACTCGCGCTGTATACAGCGCGAGTCGGCAGGTGGGTTTTTTCAAGAGAAGAAAATAGTTATGGGTCGTTGTCTTCGCTCTTTTTTCTTCTGGGCAAAAAGATTCTTTAATATAAACCGACACCATTGATTATATTTGAGACTGTAATGAACGATTCATCAAAGGATCTCGTTCTTCAGCTGCTGCTTCCCTGTCATCACATAGGTGCGCTCGGGCTCGGGCACGGCGCAGGTGTCACGGCTGCCTGGACAGCCCGGTCCGACAGCACGTCCAGGGGACTGAAGTGCTGACGCACGAATGCGTTCATAAAAACAGTTCTGCTTCGCGCACGGCGATGCGGTTGATTTGCAGCGAGAACATGCTGTATAGCAGCCAAATTATCAAATAAATGATATTCATGATGATCGTTTTATTTGTGCGTAAAGCATAAAGCATATACAGGAACACACTTGTTATTCCTTATTTTTCTTTTTTTCCCCCTTTTGCTGTCACCAATAAATGCTAAACAATATAAATCTAAAGTATAAAATAGATCAAAATTTGTGCGGGGTGCATTGTTTTAATATCTCATTGCTTGGTGTGATATTGATTTGCCTGACGCGGCTGGATCTGTGAGTCTTTGTTCACTAAGATGGTTGTAAAGACTGGGTCAGCAGCATCTTTCATTTCCTTCTTAATGAAAGAGATACTTAAGCTAAGAGCGACTCTGGGAAACGCGATTTTCTTTCACAGGCTCCTTAAGAAGGTTTGAAAGAAGTCTTTCGCTGTTAAGAACTACTTAACTGATCTGGGAAACCCGGCCAAAGTGTGGGGGATAATCTGGAACGTTGTGAGACTATGTGCAGTTTGAGACACTCTGGTGATGCTGTATACACGAGGAGACAGTGGGTCGGCAATGACAGCAAAAACAAGCCAAAAATCTGGGAGTGGTTCTGCAGCTGAGTTTTACCAGCCACACTGAGGCAGTAGTCGAGTCAGCCTATTATCACCTAAATAATATATTGAGGTCTAAAGGACTGATGTCTCAGCAGGACTTAGGAAAACTTGTCCACGCTTTTATCTTCGGCAGACTGGACTACTGTAACGCTGTTCTCACGGGTCTTCCAGAAAAATCCACCAAACAGCTGCAGTCGGTCCAGAACGCTGCTGCCCGAGTCCTCGCTAAGGCCAAGAGAGTGGACTATAACTCCAGCTCTTAGATCTTCACACTGGCTTCCTGCCTGTCAGAATGGATTTGAAAATCCTGCTGTTGGTTTATAAATCTCTGGATGGTTTCGGGCCAAAATACATGTCTGATCTCCTGGTCCGTTATGAACCAACCAGAACCCTCGGGTCGTCGGGGTCACGCCTACTTTCTGAACCCAGAGTTAGGACCAAACTGGGTTAGAAAGCGTTCAGCTTTAATGCTCCTCACCTGTGAAACAAACTCCCAGAATGCATAAGGGCTGCAGAAATACTCCTTTGCTTTAAATCAAGGTTGAAAACCTTTTTATTTACTGCTGCATTTCAGTAATTACCACCAGTACTCGAGTTGTAAAAAAAAATCAGGGGGGATGGTGGATTTTATCATATGGGGACAGATAATTTGTGCTGATTACAAATAATATAATATATTACAAATAATAGCACTGACCAAAACACCTGCAGAAATACTGCAGGAATGACATAGCAGCAGTTAAATGCAGCCTTCTGTAAGCTTTAAATATCATAATATCATATCATAAAACTGTTTTCTGAACTTATCAATATGCCTCTGTCCTTCACAGGATAAGTAAAATGGATCACTGCAAAAACTCAAAATTTTAACGAGAATATTTGTCTTATTTTTAGTTAACATGTCTCATTTTAGTAAAATAAATCTCATTACACTTAAAACAAGACTCATCACTGGAAATAACAACAATTTTTCACCTGTTTCAGGTAGTTTTTCACTTGAAATAAGTAGAAAAATCTGCCAGTGAAACAAGATTTTTTTGCTTGTAATAAGAAGCTAAATCTTGTCCCACTGGCAGATTTTCCTACTTATTTCAAGTGAAAATTTACTTCAAACAGGTGAAAATTGTCAAATAAGTTATTTTTCTGGTGTTATTTTTCTGATGATGACTCTAAATGTTGAAATAGCAGTAAAACCACATTCATTGATTAAATGACTTAAGGAATGAAAAGGGGGGATGGCAGTTTTACAGGGGGGATGATTTTGACCGTTTTTATTTCAGGGGGGATGCCATCCCCCCTCAACTGCAGTACTGATTACAACAATCCACCTTTTAATCTTGCAGTTCATTTGTTTAATTTGTTTTAATTTATGCCTGTCTGTCTTTAATTAATGCTTTTAAACTCTTTTGCTTTTTGATACATTTTTTAAAATGTGTTTCATGTAAATGATTTTACATTGTCTTGAATATGAAATGTGCTATACAGATAAACTTGCCCTGCCTTAAGGAAAATTCAGACTATTTTGTCACAGCTTGGAACATGACGGGCCATCAGTTTGGGGTCAATTCAGGGCACGTTTGAAGCCGCTCTGGACGGTCTAGTTGAGGGGTTAAACTAGCTCCGACAGACAGCTCAAACTTGGTTTACACCAGAGCATTCCTGCTTTATTCTGGGCTGTGGTTTGAAGATGGGGGAGACACGGTGCTACTGTGGTCACCAGCAATTTGACTGTGGGCTTCAGGCTTTTTCAGTCGCCCCCTCAACGCACACATGTGCTAACACCCACATGCATGCGCACTATACAGCACTTTGGACTCACATGTTTGCATGTGCAAATACACACACACACACACACACACACACACACACACACACACACACAAAAACACCCACATTAGGCTTTTGAAAACACACATCAAAAACCAGGAAGTGTGATTCTTTCAAGCCCTGATGTGTGAAGTCGACAATTAGACTCCTGTTTGTTCTTCCATTCATAGTCCAATCTTAAAAACTACATTTCAACACTGACAAAGACAAATTGGCCAGAAATACATTTTACAAAGTTGTCTGTGAATGCTTTTTTTATTGTAAGCATAAGAAAACAGAAGACTGAGGGAAAATGACAAATCTGAGGACGTCTTGTTGCATTTTGTTCATGATTTTAAATAATGTTGACAATAGAATATGTCATGTGTTTGTTTTCATCTGAGGGTTTTTGTGTTTGAAAGTATTAACAAAAAATAAAACACACACTTGAACGAGTGTCCGTGCACGTGAATGCAGCCCATCTTCTCTCCTTTCTTGAATTCTAAAATAGATACAGACTTTGGCAAAACCACAGCTAAGACAATGAAAACAACTGCATCATTCACCTCATGGAATATCAGGGTAAGTGGATGGGAAGGTGTGTGGGTGGCCGTGAGTGCTTCTTTATTGTTAGCATAAGAAAAACACTTTACTTCATTAATAGAGAGGAATCGTATAAGTATCAGTACACGAGGATAACATATTTACGCAGAGACTCTGATCCTTTAATCAATGACTAAACAGAAGAATATGCCGCATTAATGCTAGTTCAAACAGAGGAGAAGGCGGCAACTGAACACAGATGAAGACATGAAAGAGTAAGGTCTGGAGAAAGGAACAAAAGCAGATGAACTATTTTAATTATTTGTCAAGATACACATGTGTATTAATGGGATTAAGCCTGAATAAAAACACCTCCTTGTTAGGAGGTTGCATAAACTGTAGCTGTACTGCATGATGAACCCTGCACTAAACAGTCTTAATATCAATATGCACACGTGTGTGTGTGTGTGTGTGTGTGTGTGTGTGTTAGTATCTATACACGCAGCGCAGCTGTTGAAACATGACATTGGTTTGAATTATGTCATCAGGGCGAGATGGGGGTCATGTCATTCAAAAGAGAGGCAATTATAACCGGAAAAGTGAAAGTACATCTAACTAGAATTGCCAGTAACAAAGATACGATAAGAGTTGCAGGTTTAATGTAAAACATCTTATTTTTGTTATTTTTTTAAATATTAGATTAAATGTGATTAGGTTTTTGTAAGCTCGTATACTGTGCACCTTGACATATTCAAAGCTGCAGTTGAGAAACTTCCCAAAAATCACGTAACCTGGCTAGAAATGTTTAACCCCTACAGCAGGGATATTCAACTGGCGGCCCGCGGGCCACTTGCGGCCCGCCAGGAGCTTTTATGTGGCCCCTGGTCATATTTCAAAAAAGGGGGGGAAAGTAGTGTTGTCCCGATCAATCGGCCGCCCGATCACGGCATTTTCAAAACTTCCGGCTGGTGGCCGGAAGTGACGAAGTAAGTGAAACTAACATGGTTTACATATCGCATTTTTTTAATTAATAAAAGTTTCAGATGCTTGGTAGCCTTTTCAGTTGGTTAATGATTCATTGGACAGTGTTTGTACATGTTAATCTCTGATGGAGATGGATTTTACTATTTCGGATTTTTTGCCAGTGTTGCACAGTGATAATATTTGTCACATTATTTTTTATTAACCTCCATTGTAACGAGGACTTGTTTACATCATTATGCTTCTAGGATTGGCCTGACATTTTTTTCATTTGAATCTCTAAATGAGGACTTTGCATTTCAGACAGACTTCTAAGCTTCTTATAATTTCATGCGATTGTTTTGTTTTGCTGATATAATGCACAAATGTGTCATAAATAAAGGAGCTTATGGTTAATATTTTGGTTCCTGATTTATAACATCAAACTGGCTACTATGGACTGAAATGCTTGTGCTCAATGCTTAATATAATGTTCAAATAACGAAATGTTGGTGGAAAGTGGTGCTTTGTCATTATGACGTGTTTTATTAAAAGTAGGTCAATATCAACGTTATTAAGTTTGCACAATGCATGGTTTCAAAATGAACTTGCATTTAAAATAATATTTCTTTATCTGAATATTATTTTTAACATTCACAATGACTAAATCTGGAGACAATTAATACATAATTCATATGAAACCTAGACAGATATATTCTCCTGCCCATTCCTGTGCACAAATGTATTATTTATACATAAATCTTCGTCTTTGAGTGCAAAATACATTTTGAAAATCCCCAAATTTTCAGTGTGGCCCTCTCCATACAGTCCTTTTGCAGATGTGGCCCCCTGCCTAATCTAGTTGAAGACCCCTGCCATACAGCGTTCATGCCCCCTTAGCCTCTCCGCTGAGATCCAGAGCTGTCCCACCCCCTGGCCCTGCTGTGCAGTTAGTTACTACGGAAACCCAAGGCGTCAGAGAACAGATACCTGAGAATAAATCAATACTGTAACAAATGGAGGTAAATACGATTTATAAATAATAGACCTCGTACAACCGTCTCACATCCAGTCTTCCTCAAGTGGTGGCTTGGGAATATTTCCTTGAGGCATGGAGCTGCAGGATGGGAGGTTATAGGGGAGTCTGGAACATGAACACGCCCCCCGGCTCTGATTGGAGGAGCGGTGGAAACTTGTCAACTGCATTGGGAGCTGCAGGTGGTGCCAAAGGAGCCCATTTGTTTTCTAAAATTATCTAATATGAATATGATTTGAGAATAGTGGTAATTACAGCAGATGTGACAAAAATACACCTGAGAACTGCAACTGCTGCCACCACACTGTGCTGTACTCTTTTGTTCCCAGTATTTGCAGGCACCATTATATTATTCTGAACTATTTGACACATCTTTTCCATGATTCATAGTGGCAGCATGGTCGGTGAGGTTATATGACTTTTGTACTATGTTCTTATAACTTGTTCTGTATTCTCAGTATTAGCCTTGCCGTTGAGAAGTACGTTATCCTCAGATCTACTCGTACCCAGTACTGGAGTTGAGGGGGGATGAGGGGGGATGGCATCCCCTCCTGAAGTAAAAACGGTCCAAATCATCCCCCCTGTAAAACTGCCATCCCCCCTTTCCATCCCTTATGTCCTTTCGTCAATGAATGTGGTTTTACTGCTATTTCAACAACTTAACTTATTTGACAATTTTTACCCGTTGCAAGTAAATTTTCACTTGAAATAAGTAGAAAAATCTGCCAGTGGGACAAGATTTATCTTCTTATTACAAGCAAACAAATCTTTTTCCACACAACAAATCTTTTTCTACTTATTTTAAGTGAAAATCTACTTGAAACAGGTGAAAATTGTTGTTTTTTCCAGTGATGAGTCTTGTTTTA
This sequence comes from Cololabis saira, assembly GCF_033807715.1. Lineage (NCBI taxonomy): Eukaryota > Metazoa > Chordata > Actinopteri > Beloniformes > Belonidae > Cololabis > Cololabis saira. The sequence continues at coordinate 43,547,889 of NC_084589.1, read as the reverse complement.
AGTGTAATGAGATTTTTTTACTAAAATGAGACATTTTAACTAGAAATAAGACAAATATTCCTGTTAAGATTGTGAGTTTTTGCAGTGATCCATTTTACTTATCCTGTGAAGGACAGAGTCATATTGATAAGTTCAGAAAACTGTTTTTTATTGTTGTGTTTTGATGTTTTTGATGTAAGCCCAGTGGATATTTAAAGCTTACAGAAGGCTGCATTTAACTGCTGCTATGTCGTTCCTGCAGTATTTCTGCAGGTGTTTTGGTCAGTGCTATTATTTGTAATATATTATATTATTTGTAATCAGCACAAATTATCTGTCCCCATATGATAAAATTCACCATCCCCTCTGATTTTTTTTTACAACTCGAGTACTGGTTGTACCAGGTCATTATGCAAGAACCGGCAGCTGCACAGGGTCCAGTTCAAACATGGCAGCGAGGATTTCAGTCTCTTAAGTGTGTTTGGGTGGTTGTTGCTGCAAGGTTGTTTTTTTCCAGGGAAGTCAAGAGAAACACATTAACACAGACACACACACTTCCTACCAGTGAAGTGGAACTTCATGTGCGGTACCTTGGTGTGTGTGTGTGTTTGGTCTCGGTGGTGGTGGAGAACGTTTGCTGTCAGTGTTGTTGGAAAAGTAAACAAGTGCAAATGTTTACAAGTGGGTGAATTAAAAAAAAGAAAAACAGTGAAGGCTGTTTACTGTAGTGTTAAGTATATGTATACACGGTTGTGTGTGTGAGCGTGTGTGTGTGTGTGTGTGTGTGTGTGTGTGTGTGTGTGTGTGTGTGTGTGTGTGAATTTGGGCAGCAGACCAAAAGAGAAGGCACAGAACCCCTGAAGAGGAAACAAATACAAAATACTCACTTCATTGTCTTCATTGAACTATTTTAATTATCAATTTAGATGTATCTGTTAATCTCAAACGATGTGTGAAAGATCATGTTTTTTTCTTTGTTTCCTGTCTGTTCTCCGCTATTTTACTATTACATGCTAAAGAAGATCTATCAAGACGAATTTGCAGTGCTAATCAGGGACTTTAGTACATTGGCCGAGACACGCTATTGCTGAAAATAAAAGCAACGCCGCAAACAGAAACAAACGCCGCTGCAAATAAAATAAACGCTTAGCAAATAAAATAAACGCTGCAAACAAAAAGAAACGCTGCTGCAAATAAAAGAAACGCTGCAAATATAAAGAAACCCCACTGGAAATAAAATAAAAAAAACGACGCAAATAAAAAAGCCACAACGGAAGTGAATTACCGGGAACTATTTTTGCCGATGCACCGGTGTTGCACATTAAAAATTACACGTAGCGACGTTGAACACTAACCTTTTCACTTATTTTCTCGTTCGTTGTTCTTCTTATTCCTCGCTCTTCTTATTTCTTCCTTTTCACTTACGTCCTCTTCGTCTTCTTCTTCTCCTCTCACGTAAAAAACACCGGTGCATCAGCAAAAATAGTCCCTGGTAATTCACTTCTGCTGTGGCTTTTTTATTTGCGTCATTTTTTTTTTTTATTTGCAGCGGCGTTTCTTTATATTTGCAGCGTTTCTTTTATTTGCAAAGCGTTTATTTTATTTGCAGTGGCGTTTCTTTTTATTTGCAGCGTTTCTTTAATTTTCAGCAATGCCGGGTCTCGGCCACCGTACTTTAGTGCTACTGTTTTTGCTAATGACCATACATCACCTGAACACGTGTTTCATAAGCATAAGCTATAATTAAGTCCTTTCACCTGAATCAGCAAAAGAAGCAACACGTAGCTGCATATACGGCACTGCAGTTGTGCATAAAAAGCACAGTTGTTTTGAGTTTGTGAAGAGAGTGAAACTAAGACAATTGTCAATGTCCTGTTCAAAATCCAGAGAGAATGTGAGATAAGGGGAATAGGGGAAACAAGAAATAGAGAAAACTTCTTTTTTTTTTTTGCTTATGTTTGTATATCAGTGGGTTTTATCCTCCAGTGTGCATAGGATTATATATTATGAATAGGCCTCATGTTTTTACCTGCTCAGGCCTGAAATCTGCACCCAGGGAGCAGCTTATATAAGGCTGTTAACCAACACACTCTGTGCAACAACATGAGTTGAAATTCCCACACAGCTTCAGAGTATTCAAGGGTCACTTGACAGCACTTCATCACACATCCACGTTGTTAGTTAAAGAGCTGCTTCGACAAACTGAGGTGGACATCATTAAAACGGATTCTTAACTGATAAAGACTTGTATAAAAGGATGCATAAGAAATACACTTTAAAAACTATAACCATATTAAGAAATATGTTTACACAAGACTTTTGGGACAGGGAAACAGGGTTCAAGGAAAAAATAAATATGATTGTTATCAGAAAAGATGCAAACGACCCACACAGAAAGGAAGAAAGTGTTCAGTAACTCAGGTAACCAGGTTTCTGTCCTGTTTTTGTGATAAATTTAGGGATTAAACTTGTGTACAGTATGGCGGTGATGGTTTAAAGACACTAATTGTTGACTTATGGTCGGAGTAAGAATATTAACCATGATCATCAAAAGTTATGATATTTATTTTTCATAATGTAATGAATCATCAAGAATTATAGCAAACTCACTTTACTTGACGCAGTTATTTAGATGAGCACAGGATGTAAGGGAAAAAAAACTATATTTGAATTACCTTGAACATTAGACCACATGGTCGTGTTTTTTTGGTATGAAATGCCATTTATTTCTGTCTGGAAGCCTTTAAGGGTAAGAGAAACTACCAATATCTAGTAGTATATCAGTAGCTGAGCCAGAGGGGGGCGAGGGGGCGGTTGCCACCAGGCCCACAAGCTCATAGGGCCCAATGACAGGGCCCCGTTTTGTGTGATACGTTCATCAATAATCGTAAATTGTAGGCTATAATAATGATAAAATGTGCATTGTGCGGCCAGTGTAGGCTAATTCTTACTTTACAACTGTCCTGAACACATCGGGGCCGTGAGCCAACGTTGATTGGCTGTAACAGTTACAGCCAATTTGCCGACTCGGCAAGTTTGCTGCCATGACGGAGATGAGCGCTAAACTTTAAAAGAGGACTAAGCATGTACAAAGTTTTGAATGTTACCCTGTTTTCCACGTTACCTGGATTATTTTGGGTTATGGAAGAGTCAACTGCCATTGGTGAGTGAGTGTAACCTTCATAAATAATTTCTTTATCAGAATGTTGTGGTAGCCTTGACCACCTGCCTATTTGAATGAGCTTTGTGTTGTTGTCAACTAGACTAGAGTCTATTCTCTGTTATAGAGCTCAGAAATTATGTTATAGACCGCTGTGTCTATATCTATCTAAATATTGTTTTTAGAATTTTAGACCAGTTAGGTTTTTTTTTGTATTTAAGCTGTATCAAAGATGGAACTGAGTCAGTCCGTGACTATCTGAGTTTTCAGCACCACGTGATTGACAGCTGTCAGGCCTGTGTGTGACTGCGTTTACATGCATCAATAACCCTTTTAAAACCCAAATATTAGCAATAACCCGAATTTGCACGGCCATGTAAACACCAATAACCCCTTTGAATAACCCGAATTTGCTCATATTTGGGTTTTTAAAAACCCAAATATGACCCCTGGGTTAGTCCTTTTAAAACCCGAATATTCGGTCATGTAAACGCCTAACGGAATATCCCCATCAAACGGAACAGGAGTTTGTTTTCTGCGCATGCTCTGTTCGCAAGGAATCCTGGTCTTTTGAGTCTAGGACGTAGTTCTAAACACGGAGAAACGCAAGACCACGCCACACTTTTGGAGTGAGGAGGAGACTAATCACTTCATAAATGTAATGAAGGATATGAACATTTTGGCATTTGTAGACGGTAGAAAGTACGGGGATAGCGAGATTTACAAGAAGGTGAGCGAAGCAGCATTTGTTTTGAATTTGGATACAGGAAGAAGAAGCGGAAATGACGGTAATTGCGTCATGATGTTCTCTGTGCGTCGCTGGTTTGATCCAGATATCCCAAATGATTAATTACCATGGAAACGGAATATTCCGAATAACCAAGCAATAACCCGAATTTTGACTGCATGTAAACATAGCCACTGTGTGTTCTTCTGAACAAGTTTGTGACTTTACTCTGCTTTCTGCAGCATCGACCTATAGGCTTGCTTGGCTCAATAAAAGTGAGAATAAATGTTGTTTGATGGGTAGGATGAGGTTGTTCAACGTTAAAATGACTATCATAAGGGCCCATTGAGAATGCTCCGCCCCCTCTGTACTGAGACCCGCCCTTCCTCCTTCCTCCTTCCCTCTGTCCGTCCCACATGATGAGACTCACCGGGAGCAGCGAGACTCTGGACCTGAGCAGGGACCTGCACGTTGGCCTCCGAGGCCAGGGTGAGGCGGCCTCCCTTGCCGATGCGATCGCAGAGCAGGGTGATGTGTTTCTTGAGGCGAGCCGTGTCCTGGGGAAGGCCCAGCACGGGGCCGCCCGTGTGGGCCAGAGACGTGGCCTGGTCTTTGGGGCTCCGGGACAGGCAGGTCCGGAGGAGGTGGGACACGGCCGCGTAGCAGCTCTCCTCCCAGCCCTGCAGAGACAGCAGGTGGAAATAGACAAAGTATTAAAATATCAGCTTTTCAGTGTGTTGTCAGTACTCGAGTTGTAAAAAAAGAATCAGGGGGGATGGTGGATTTTATCATATGAGGACAGATAATTTGTGCTGATTACAAATAATATGATATATTACAAATAATAGCAGTGACCAAAACACCTGCAGAAATACTGCAGGAATGACATAGCAGCAGTTAAATGCAGCCTTCTGTAAGCTTTAAATATCCACTGGACTTACATCAAATACATCAAAACACAACAATAAAAAACACTTTTCTGAACTTATCAATATGACTCTGGATAAGTAAAATGGATCACTGCAAAATGTTGCCGCATTATGTAATAGGTTATTGCATTTTGAGAAGATTATTATAAAATGCACTTACAACTTTCTTATTTTCTAGGAAATGTAATAACATGGTGCATTATGTAATAATACCTATTTTTGTTGTTTGTTTAACAATGAATTTATACAAGAGTGACTTTTGTTGTTTTTTATGCAATTTCCCTTAGAGCTATGTAGCCCAATAAATCTATGTATAAAACTCCAAATCTACACTGCAAAAACTCAAAATCCTAACAAGAATATTTGTCTTATTTCTAGTTAAAATGTCTCATTTTAGTAAAGAAATCTCATTACACTTAAAACAAGACTCATCACTGGAAAAAAACAACAATTTTTCACCTGTTTCAAGTAGATTTTCACTTGAAATAAGTAGAAAATCTGCCAGTGGAACAAGATTTTTTTTGCTTGTAATGAGAAGAGAAATCTTGTCCCACTGGCAGATTTTTCTACTTATTTCAAGTGAAAATTTACTTGAAACAGGTGAAAATTGTCAAATAAGTTATTTTTCTGGTGTTATTTTTCTGGTGATGACTCTAAATGTTGAAATAGCAGTAAAACCACATTCATTGATGAAATGACATAAGGGATGGAAAGGGGGATAATTTTGACCGTTTTTATTTCAGGAGGGATGCCATCCCCCCTCATCCCCCCTCAACTCCAGTACTGGTTGTCACAATAAATCTGAGCATTATTCCCTCTGAGACACCAAAGCTTTGTAAATTAATAGGAGTAAGTCATAAGAGCCGGAGGAAGATATGATGTATATGTGTTAGGTGGGTGAGGGTAGTGGAGAGGTAAAGGTGTGTTGACAGGAACCCTTCCACCCTCATACCCATCATCTCTCCCGTCCCCTGCCTGCCGCCATGTTGATAGGCCCCTAATAAGCCATAATGACAGGTAATCGGCCCTGTAATGATGGTGACGGAGAGATACTGACAGAGAAAGAGAGAAAAAGAAGAAAACTGCGGGAAAGAGACAGAGGGAGGTGGTTGTAAAAGGTCGAGGAGATGAGATGATAACAGAGGGGAAGATATTAGAGAGAAAACAAGATGAGTGGAAAGTCCAAGGTGGAGAGATACAATAAAGGAGACAGTAGAAGGGTTAAAAAAAAAAAAAAGATCTGGAGGTTGAAAGAAATGAGAAAGAAGGAGTAGGAAGAGGAGGAGTAGGAGGAGAGATGGGAGGTGGGTGACCTATTCTTACCACAATATCTCACCAGGTTATCAAATACTTGGGACAACATAACTGCAGGTTTCTGTGGAAACTTGGCCGTTTCATGCACGCGCTCACTGACGCATGCGTTCCACATGCTGCGGAGGAAAATTAAACGTTTTCAAACGGTAACTGCGGACATTTATTCTCGCAAATGAAAAAAAGGAAACAAAGAAAGGTGAACGGGAAGGGGCTTGGACTGATGCCAAGACAATAAATAAAGAAAAAGGTACAATTACGGTAGAAAAGGGAGAGAAGTTTGTTTTCTGAACCTAAAAAAAAGAGACAAGGTTTGTATTATTCACTAATCTTTGCTTAAACCGCTTTCATCACCATAACTACAGTAAATCATGTGAACAGAGTCTCAGTAGGTTTTATTTTTCTTTTCTCTAGCAAGAAAAACGTGTTAAGAGAAAAATAGAAAACAAAACATTGGTAGATTTTCCATAAATGAACAGACCACTGCACCAGTTCCAACAGGAACTGTGTGGATGTGAAAATAAACTTTGGTTAATGATGCAATCTTTTATATCCAATTGTTTTGTTTTAGTGTTTTAAATTTCCACAACAGAACAGAGAAATATTAGATTTTTCTTGTTTCGTAAGATCAACAAGGTCACCGACAGAAATAAGCGCACATGTCTGTAATTCCATAGAAACCCGCAAAATGCATGTTGTTAAAGCAGTCACGACTGAACAGCATTTGAAGAATCAGATGGCGTGCAGATGCAAATTTCCATTTTTAATTTCTCACTGGTGTTACAAAAAAGTTCTACGTAACAAGAGCACACGGGCGTGAAGAAGGGGATTTTTTTGCCAATTGTTAAAATGCTTTTACCCTCTAATATTTCAGCAGGATAAAAAGCTTTTGTTTCTTCCTTTTTAGTCATTCTAAAGATCCTAACTTAAAGTTGACATAAAAGAGTGTAAAGATGGCTATATCTTGGTCGTTAGTGTGCTTTTTAAAAATGACAGAGAAGGTCTCCATTTAATGTTTCTTGTTCTTGAACAGCATGACTGCGTGATGAATAGTGATTTGGGGTGTGTAGGACCCAGATGCTCCAAAAACACTTGATTTATTTAAATCAAAAGCGCTGCTGAGCAGGATGCGAAACAAAACAAGAGCCCAGACTTGAAAAAAACAGAATTAACCATGCAGAATTAACCATGCAGAGAAACATGATGGGAAGAACAGCACAGACCAGCAGGGAGCAAGAGAAAGAAAAGACAAAAAATACTCAGGGGACTTGATGAGACACAGGTGCAAACAATCAGGGCAGATGGAACAAGGGGAACTCAAGACAAAACTCGGGCCACGTTTACACATACCCGGGTATTTACAAAAACGGATATTTCCCTCTCTACGTTTTGAAAAATACCATCATTTACACGAACCTGCATAAATACGCTGTTAAGGTGCTATGAGCAGCCAAACCTACAGGGGGCAGTGTAACGAGAAGATAAAGTCATGCTAGCCAATCAGAATCCTGGAAAAAAACGTTGACAAATGACACGAGTAACTTCCAGTTACTTCCAAGATGAACGAGAGTCTTTCGTTTGGAGTGACAGAGAAGTGGAGTTACTTTTAAGTGTGACTTTAGAATATAAAACAGGTAAAATACAAGAAAATAATGTGACGTTCTGAAGCCTGAATGTCCGTTTCTCTCTGTTTACAAGCGAACGTGAAGACGGAGTTTTTGAAAATCTCCACTTTGGCTGGAGTTTTCAGAAATGATGGTTTTTGGTGACTTTGAGCTTCGTTTTCGTGTAAACGAACGGCCAAAACGCATGAAAACACCTCCATTTTTGCTACGTGTAAACAGGGCCTAAAACACAAGGACACAGGTTTTCAAAATAAAACGGGAACATAAATCCAAAAAGTGTGACAGATGTGGACTGACAGATGATATTGTATCTGGATTATTTTCAGGAAGCTGAACAAAGTGACACATATTTAGTAGATTGTCATGGATATTGCTCAACCTTGTTCCCAAACAGACAAGCAAAGGGTCAGAAAGCAATCTCTAAGTCCCGACATTCTGTGCAACTTCTGTGTTTAATCAGTTTTAAATATGACTGATTACAGTAATTGCACACGCGACATTATAATCTTCCTAAAGTACAACCATAAATTCTGAATTGTTAATAGGTTTGACCTTTTAACAGACACACAATAGGCAAAAGACAAATATGTACTGATGTTCAGAGCATATTTTTTGTGAGAGGAATTTGTTCTAATGCTCATATTACATTTTATTTTTGCTTAAAATTTATGCTTTTCCCCTTATAAAACAAAGTCCCTGCGTGTGTGCAATAACTATCTGCTTAACTTCCAAACAATGTTTCGGCCTTCAGATTTACTGCTCTCCAGTTTCAGGCCTTCTCATTGCCCTTAGACTTCCTCTTTGCGCTCATAAAACCTTCTCCATTGTATTTTCATATTTGTTCTCAGATACCTGTGAAACAACCCTTTTAAAAGATGGCTGAATAAGCAGCTGAAGTTACTGTGTATTCCAAGTAGAACAAAATGAAAAGTAAATTACCAAGACAAATGTTAAGGTTTGTTTGAGCACAATAAGAAAAAAAAGAAGCATGGCAGCATGACTTATATACACTAGAATGAAAACGTAGTGAATCATAATGCTGTAGTCGACCAGGCAAAGTCCAAACGTGAATTTTCTAAAGAAGAGTGGGATAAAATTCCTCCAGACTACAGACCAAATTTACTTCAGGTTATTGCTGCTAAAGATATTCTACAAACTGAACCACAGGGTTAAATGTGGCTTAGTTTATGTTTCATCAATAAACTCTGTATCATGTCAGTGTTGTTGCCCTCAGCCCAACACGATTATGGGCCAATCCCAATACACCCCCTACTTTCTACCACTACCCCTAAAAATGAAGCCACAGATTTGAGGGCACTTGAAATCTTCCCAGGGCCCTGTCCCAATACTCCCACTACTTCTACTTTTCAGCACCACCCCTAAATTTTGCGTGCTACGTCACTGCGTGGTTTACGTTCGGGTACGTAAGCGACTGCGTAGTTACGTTTGCACATACGTCACACCATATCAGGAAGCTGAGAGCCAAAAGCTGTTTTAATTTCAGCCGTAGCGCTGTTAATATGCCACTTTATTAAGTTTTAATATTTTTTGCGTCGCCGCGTAACATACGCCGTAGGCTCTGCGTTGGTTTAACGCGGAACCATAAATCAGCCTTTATTCTGGCGAGGTTTGAAAGAGACTTCGCAACAACGATTATGTACATTCACTGAGTGAATATTATGAAAGTAAAATATATATTTCTCGCTAGAAAAGTAATGAAAACGCATTTTTATGCAGAAACTAACTCAAAATATTGATTTTATTCACTAAAAAATAAGAAATGTCCGCCATGTTTTTTTGTTTTTTTTTATTCAGTCCGTAAATGACGACGAAAATCATTCTGGGAAATTTTTCTGGCCCTCGGTCAACTAGGGTGCATCAGAAATCCCTAGCTGTGTAGGGCTAGATTCATAGCCACTACCCTCGTTTTCAGCACTCCCCCTAGGTGAAAAGAGGAATTGGGACACCACTACCCTCATGGGAACCTGCAAAATTTAGGGGTAGTGCTGAAAAGTAGAGGAAGTGGGAGTATTGGGACAGGGCCATTGAAATGTTTTTTTTTTTTTTTTTTTAAAACTGTCCCTTTGACAAAAACTTCCTAAACTCACATCTCTATCTTTCTCCTCCTCGTGAATCCTGATCTTCAGCCGTCTGTTCTCCACTGTGACTTATTCAGGCTCGTGATGTACCAGGCATTAATCCCCCCTAAAGAAAGCTCTCAGAGTTGGACCTTGCATGTCCTCACCTGCACGGTCACAGCCAAAGTCAAAGCTCAAAATGTGACAAGACAAATTCACTCTGACCTCAAGTTTTCACTTAAAGCCACTAGCTTTTATTTTATGGTGAGATATCACATAATGTCCTTAGCCCTCTCCTTTCCCCATAAATAAAGGTACAAATACAGCTTGTGACAACAGAATCTGACCCTTATTAGCTGCTGATGTCAGTGTTTGTCTTGTGATCACTACTAGTAACCAAACTTAGAAAAGTCCCAAGGTGCTATGTAAGCCTGACAAATTGGTTGATGAGTTAATAAACAAAAGAGAAAGCTACATCATCACTTTTTTTTAAGCACAGCGTCACAGCAATGCACCACATATTGTGCTGTGTTTTCTGAAAATAGCTCGTAAGTCCACCTGTTTGTCTTAATGTTGTGGACGTGACCCTAATTACTGCTAATTTACTTAATGCCATTAATCCCACTGAAAATAACAGACACACACTCCTGCAGTCCCTTAGGGCTCATCGTCCAACTCTCTCTATTTCTGTCTACAATATGTGTTTATGTGTATGTGGACTGTATGATTTTTATATAGTTTGCGTGCAATGTGTGAGTGTGTAATGTTGGGCTGTGAGAGAAGGCTGGAAATAGACTTACTGGTAATGAGAGGTTCAGGGGATTTATCAAAGCCATGGAAAAACTAGCACACACACACACACACACACACACACACACACACACACACACGCTTGCAGAGTTAACCGTATTAGGGCATCACATTAACTTTCATTCATATTGTACAGCTTAACCTAAACCCCAACTTTAACCTAAACCCTAACCATATACATCACCAGTTCATGCTGAACCCCAACCCCAACACCACCCATGATCTTGGGAAGGCCATTCTCCCTCACTGTCATCAGTCTCTGGTCACCACAAAGCCTACTGGTGCGGACACGGTCAGTAATTATACTGGAAAAGATTCTGATGAGGTAACTTCAACAATAATGCAAACACTCTGTGTCTATGAGGGAAGACGTGTTTCATGGTATGACTACAGCACATGGAGGAGCTCTGTTAATGCAGCTTTACAGAGCTAGGTCCTCTAAAACACTGGTTCCCAATAGGGGTGTCACGGTACACACAAGTCACGGTTCGGTACGTACCTCGGTACAGGGGTCACGGTTCAGTACGGGTTCGGTACGGGTTCGGTACAACGGAAAAAAAATACAAAAAGTCCCAAATGTATAAGACGAGTTTTTTCTTCCTTTATTTTGATCATAGCATTTGAAAGTTAAAGTTTGTTCAATTGGCTACAAAACTAAAAAGTATCTCTTATTAAAATGTAAAATAAATAGAATAAAACATTTAACTTGTGCATTAGTGTTTTTAATTTTACCACGGACTGGTTTATGTGAGTGCGGGATGGTATTGTAACGAGCTCGTGCACTTGTAATAAATACTTGAACCCGGGCTCCTCTACTGCTGCATATGGGCAGAGCCGTCTGGGGGCGCAGCATTCTCCATGGGCCTTATGATAGTCATTTTAACGTTCAACAACATCATCTTACCCATCAAACTACATTTATTCTCACTTTTATTGAGCCAAGCCTATAGGCCTATGCTGCAGAAAGCAGAGTAAAGTCACAAACTTGTTCAGAAGAACACACACACACACACACACACACACACACACACACACACACACACACACACACACACACACACACACACACACACACACACACACACACACACACACACACACACACAAGCCTGTCAGCTGTCAATCACACGGCGCTGAAAACTCTGATAGTCACAGACCGACTCAGTTCCATCTTTGATTCAGCTTAAATACAAAAAAAACATAACTGGTCTAAAATTACACAATCTATCTAGATAGATAGACACAGCGGTCTATAACATCATTTCTGAGCTCTATAATAGAGAATAGACTCGGCGGTCTAGTTGAAAACAACACAAGCACATTACAGGCAGCTGGTCAAGACACATTCTGATAAAGACATTATTTAAGAAGGTAACACTGACTCACCAATGGCAGTCGCCTCTTCCATAACCCAAAATAATCCAGGTAACGTGGAAAACAGGGTAACATTCAAAACTTTGTACAAATTTAGTCTTCTTTTAAACTTTAGCGCTAATCTCCTTCACGGCAAATTTGCTGTGACTGTTAAGGCTGATTTATGGTACCGCGTTACACCAACGCAGCGCCTACGGCGAAGGTTGCGCGTCGCCGCATAACCTCGCCGTAGACTGCGCCGTACCCTACGGCGTATGCTCTGCGTCGATTTAACGCAGAACCATAAATCAGTCTTTACACCCAACCCGCTTTGGCTGGCGGCCCCGGTGCGTTCAGGACAGTTGTAAATTAAGAATTAGAACATTTTATCGTTATTATAGCCTACAATTTATGATGATATATGAATTGCACATATATTTATTGATATGCACAGACTAGCACACATTTAGGTCTGTAATGGAACGTGACTTTAGATATTTATAAGGGAAAAAAAACTATGATTGATTTTTTTTTTTTTTTTTTTTTTTTTTTTTTAACTCAGTCAGACGTATTCGCCGTATGACTGCGTGAACCGAACCGTGACCCCCGTACCGTGACGGGACGGGACGAATACAAATACCGTTACACCCCTAGTTCCCAACCTTTTTTCCTTGTTTCCCCCCTACTTGTGTCTAAGACCAGCCGGGCCCCCCGACCCATACGTACTAGCACCAAAATAGTCTTTAATTGAAAGAATTAACATTAATTATGTTTGTTTGATACATTTCTCTTTGGTTTACTCTGTATACATATGACTTTGTTTTTCTCCAATGTCACCAATGTATAAAATACGCACAAAAGGACATAAAAGGACATAAAAATATTTCTGAAAAATGTCTCTTTTAATATGAGACCAAATTTTTTTTAACATTTTTCTTTAACAACCTGTCGGAGTAGATTAAATGTAGAGTAATGATATAATAATAAGGAATTAAATAATTGTGTTTGTCACCAGTGTATAAAAAACCCAAAAAATATTCAAGACATTGATCAATGTCTTATGAATAATTCATTCGCAAATATAATTTTTACATCTGCATAATTTCAAAGCAGACAAAGTTTCGCGCCCCCCCCAGAGATCTCTGGCGCCCCCCCAGGGGGGGGAGGACCCCAGGTTGGGAGACACTGTTCGAAAACATGCACAACATTCACTCATACAAACACACACACAGAAAATAGATGTACAGAAAAAACGGTTACGTGAAAAAATGGTGGAATATTGACAGGTGATTAAAAATACACACACACAAAAAAACCTACAGCTACAGACACTCACGCAAATCTTCACATCTGAAGGCTGCGTTATGGTTCTGCGTCAAAACGACGCCGTGCCTACGCCGTAGGGTACGCGTCGACGCAGACCACACGCCATCACTGACGCGTACCTCCCAAAAATTTTAACCACGCGTCGAGGCGACGCAGACCAAACGCAGACCGAGAGGGCTGTGATTGATTCGCTTGGTAGCAACGCATTTCCGGTTTCCGGTTTGAAGCAGTCGTGAACTTTCAGCGCTCTTTTCTTCGTGTATGTGTGATTTTTTTTTGTTTTGTTTTTTTGCACAATAGTTGTCCTTATCTCTTTCATTCACTGTGACCAGAAAAGTCGGATAAACCATTCAGGAAAAGATTGCTAATTAGCGGTCGCGGGGAGTACTGCACCGCGGAGAAATGGAGTGAAGGAGAAGTCCGAAGGGTTCATGACGGCGTCACGGTGACGGCGTAGGCACGGCGTCAATTTGACGCAGAACCATAACTCAGCCTTTAGTCAGAGGGGGATTAAAAAGCAACATGGGATCCATTCGTACTGAGATCTACTGTGGCTTTGACCTCTGGTGTGAGTTTGTGTGTGTGTTTGGTGTCTGTTCAAACACACACGCAGCGTTAATGCTGAAATTATAAACAGGTAGCACAGAATAAACCCTTGAAGTTGGACTGAGAGGTGAGTGTTGAATAGGGCAAACTGAGTGTGTGACCGAGTGTGTGTGTGTGTGTGTGTGTGTGTGTGTGTGTGTGTGTGTGTGTGTGTGTGTGTGGATAGCCCTCGGGGACCAGAAGTGCTTAATATATTTTAAAAGTTTTCAGAGTGTGTGTTTAAGCTGGGGTTGTGTTTACCAAGTAGCTGCAGATGGATGGACCGACATTGACATGTTAATTGCCTCCTATATATATATATGTGTGTGTGTGTGTGTGTGTGTATTTCTGTACCAGCTGCGGTGTGTCCTGCAGCAGCGGCAGCAGCGTAGCCTCCAGGATGGCCGTCTGGTCCGGGGTCAGGCCCTGCCACAGCGACAGCAGCAGCACCAGCAGGTGTGTGGCGCTGCGCAGACGGACAAAAGCCTCCTCCAGCAGGGCCCGGTTCTTCTCCGCAGCCTCCGCCAGGGCCATCACCTGCAGAAGACAACCATCACTGCATGACTCCTCACTGCAATAACACAGCAGAAATACAAGAACCTACAAGCTTCACTTCCTTTACAGTTACTTCGAAATTCTAATAAAGCAAAGCTGAAATTTGTTTCATCATTTTCACCAGCTGGTGCTGTCTGGTAAATAAGAATGAGGATATTTTGTCTTTTCTTCTGAGTTCACAAAATTGATTATTTGATTTGATTTGATTTATTTTATTTTTGTACAAAACAAAAAAACAACACTTCATGAGAAGTTTAAGAAAAAAAAACAACAAAACAAAGAATTTCATCCTTTAAAACTTGCTATCTTGATTTACATGTGCCAAAAAAGGAGTAGGAAGATTGTGAGTAAAAATGCAGTGTTTTATTTAATAAAAAAAAAAAAGAATCAAAGATATTTAAAGATGTTGATTTGAGTCAAAATCATGAATCATCCCTTTGCTCTTTTTGACCAATTTCTCTATAAAACAAACATTTATCCTAAAATTCGTGGAGCGTTGACCTCACAGCCTGTGCCAACAGTTTTATGAGAACTAATAGATAATTCCCTCATTACCATCACCATCGGTTGTGTCAGGTGGCTGATGTACTATTGTTTATACAGTATTACAGTCTTAACAGCTTCATTGCAGCATGGTGTTTTTGACGTGCAGTTACCGGAGCCCAAAATTCAGCAATGTAGTCATCGATGAGTTTAAAGTTTAAAAGAAAGTCTTAGACATTACCGCTAAAACAGTTTTGCAGCTGTAACTTCTGTCACTACTGTTTATTTTGACTTGACAATTTTATTGAGAAATCCTTAAGAGGAGAAAGTTTGAGTTAGAGCATCCGAGGGTCTGAGGTTTGGCAAGATATAAATGATAATAGTAAACTCTCTGACTTTACCATTATTAAAGCAATAAAGCTCCACAAGTGAGCAATGTCAGATTACAAGGAAGACATTAAACCATTTCTCGTTAAATCGCTCTAATTTGAACCAAAGAAACACATATGGATGGAGATAAATGTAGAGGGAGATGTAACTACTAACCCAGCGACGTGGGTGGCACCTGTGGCCAAAGAGGGAGGAAACTGGTGGCTTTCCTACTGGGAATGCTAAGAAATTCCACCTGTAACCGACGGTTCTTGTTGCCAGACTTTTTGTGTCATCTGCAGTTTTTCTGCAAGACCCCAGAATATCATATGTGAGTAAGTTTTGTGGAAATTGTATCGAGCTCAGACTAGTTTGTTTTATCTGTTTTAGTTTCAGTTATTTTTCTTTACAAAACGATCGTAATTATTGTTCTAGCCGATCCGGTTCTTGAGATATAAGGCAAAAACATAAATTGTTAATTATAGCGTCATCAGGAGGTGGACTGACATCATTTTAATAGTATGAATTAATAGTATTTAATAGTATTTAATATTTATTATTTATTTAGTTAATAAATAATAATAAATAATAATAAAAATAATAAATCATTAATAATATATCAATAATAAGTTATTATAATAATAATAAAAAAAAAAAAATAATAATAATAATAATAATAATAATAATAATATAATAATACATAATAAAGAATTATTTAATATTTATTTAGTATTTAAAATGTATTATTATAAGTATTTAATAGTATTTTAATCTATGTACCAAGTTTGGCTGATGTCCAATGTATATTTGTTGCTGCCCATGGACATGGACAAAATATAGCAAGGTTCAAATAAACTTCCCGCTACATTTACATTGCATGCTCTGGGGATTTATTTTTACATATGCTTGGCTTTCATGCAGAAAAAGAGGGATTTTCTTAAAGCCATATCATATTTTTCAGATAAATTCCAAGATAAACAGATCAGAGCAGAAGGTAAGGGATCAGTGACTTTGAAATAAGGATTAGGTAAAGCAGCATAAGTGGGCCTTGAGTGCTTCTAGGTTTGAGTCAAGTACACAGCTCTGGAGTAAACACCATAAAGCAAGGGAATGCATGAACGAGGTGTGGCAGGACCTGGTGAATCTGACCTAGAGCAAGGGGTCAATCCCTCCATCTCTCCATCACTAGAACAACAAAGAAGTCGGGATGAGTGGAGCGGTAAGGACAAGTGATGACAGAGTGAGAGGGATGAAAATGACGACAACAAGAAAAGACAAGTCGGACGACGAGTCGGGGAGAAACAAGAGATGACGCAAAGAAGAGGAGAGAAATGAAAAGAGAGAGAGAGCAAAAGGAAAAGAGGTGAAAGCAGATCTGGGACTAATGGATGACCGTGTGTTCAGATAAATGAGTGATCTGCAGGCCTGACTGCCAACGTATGCCAGCAGTTTGTTTGACAAATGGATCCAAGCCTTGCCATTTGATCCTGCAAAAACAGAAACGGTAGACCCAGAAGAAGGTGTACGTGTGCGTGTGTGCCAGCCAAGCAGTAATTACCCACGTAAGCTGTTTTGATTTGAGAAACATTTAAGTACAAACATTTCGGGACATTAGAACGGCTGCCTCATCTAAGACTTGTATATGAAGTGTAAACAGCGACATTAAGTTTCAACGGACTTCCCTTCATTTCTGTGGTAACCCCGAGAGTCCCCGGCTCTCATTCACGGCCGGGGTCGTCTACCGGTGTCGTGTCAGTCACACCTCACACGGAAACTTCACAAGCACTCATGAATAGACAGTATTTTTACTTTAGGTGTATCGCTCCCTCAGTGACTTAAATATGTTTCAAACCCACATAGTGAAAAACTACCGTATTTTCAGCTCTATAAGGTTCTCTTAACCCTTGTGCTGACTTAGGGTCAAGGAAGGAGGAAGGGAAGAATGGAGGGAGGAAGGAAGGAAGGAAGGAAGGAAGGAAAGGAGGAAGGGAAAAAAGAAGGAAGGAAGGAAGGAAGGAAGGAAGGAAGGAAGGAAGGAAGGAAGGGAGGAAGGAAGGAAGGAAGGAAAGGAGGAAGGGAAAAAAGAAGGAAGGAAGGAAGGAAGAAAAGAAGGAATGAAGGGAGAAAAGAAGGAATGAAGGAAGAAAGGGAGGAAAGAAGGAAGGAAGGAAGGAAGGAAGGAAGGAAGGAAGGCTGGAAGGATGGAAGGAAGGGAGGGAGGAAAGAAGGGAGGGAGGAAAGAAGGAAGGAAGGGAGAAAAGGGAAGGAAGGGAGGGAGGAAAGAAGGAAGGAAGGAAGGGAAAAAAGAAGGAAGGAAGGAAGGAAAGGAGGAAGGGAAAAAAGAAGGAAGGAAGGAAAGAAAGAAGGAAGGAAGGAAAGAAGGGAGGGAAAAAAGGAAGGAAGGAAAGAAGGAAGGGAAAAAAGAAGGAAGGAAGGAAAGAAAGAAGGAAGGGAAAAAAGGAAGGAAGGAAAGAAGGAATGGAGAAAAGAAGGAAGGAAGGAAGGAAGGAAGGAAGGAAGGAAGGAAGGAAGGAAGGAAGGCTGGAAGGATGGAAGGAAGGGAGGGAGGAAAGAAGGGAGGGAGGAAAGAAGGAAGGAAGGGAGAAAGGGGAAGGAAGGGAGGGAGGAAAGAAGGAAGGAAGGAAGGAAGGGAAAAAAGAAGGAAGGAAGGAAGGAAAGGAGGAAGGGAAAAAAGAAGGAAGGAAGGAAAGAAAGAAGGAAGGAAGGAAAGAAGGGAGGGAAAAAAGGAAGGAAGGAAAGAAGGAAGGGAAAAAAGAAGGAAGGAAGGAAAGAAAGAAGGAAGGGAAAAAAGGAAGGAAGGAAAGAAGGAATGGAGAAAAGAAGGAAGGAAGGAAGGGAGGGAGGGAGGGAGGAAGGAAGGAAGGAGGGGTGGAAGGGTGGAAAGAAGGAAGGAAGGGAGGGAGGGAGGAAGGAAGGAAGGAAGGAAGGAAGGAAGGAAGGAAGGAAGGAAGGAAGGAAGGAAGGAAGGAAGGAAGGAAGGAAGGAAGGAAGGAAGGGTGGAAAGAAGGAAGGAAGGAAGGAAGGAAGGAAGGAAGGAAGGAAGGAAGGAAGGAAGGAAGGAAGGAAGGAAGGAAGGAAGGAAGGAAGGAAGGAAGGAAGGAAGGAAGGAAGGAAGGAAAGAAGGAAGGAAGGGAAAAAAGAATGAAGGAAGGAAAGGAAAAAACAAGGAAAGAATGTACGAGGGGAAAAATGAAGGAAGGAGGGAGAAAAGAGGAAGGGAGGAGGAAGGAGAGAGCAGGAGGAAAGAAGAAATGAGAATTAGGTCATTCTGACCCAAAGACAGTACAAGGGTTAAAATCCTTAAATTTTCTCAAAAATTGGCAGTGTGGCCTATAGCCAGGCGCGCCTTATGTATGGATTTTTTTCCGTGCTTATTGACCTAAAACCAATTTTAAGTGGTACACTGCACTCAAAAGTCTGTCAAAATCATGTAGTGCTGGAAAGCAACCATCATCCAACATCTATTCAATGTTACCTTATTATAATTAGACGTCAAGCCAACGTTGGGTTTTTAGCGTAAACCCAATTTTAAAATCTGTATCATAATCCATTTATAATCAGATGTTGGAATACAACGATGTTCCAACCTCACACCAACTCCAGGTGTCTGCTATCGCTGGCAACGATGAACCAATCAGAGAACAGGACGAGTACGACGCTTACCTCCACCACTTTTATTTGTGGAAGACGAATGATCTAAAATGTGAGTGTATTTTTCTGTATTAGTTACAACTGAACGATATTTACGAGTTATTGTGAATGAGTTCAATGAAGTTCAACACACCAGACTCTTTTGTTTCACTTTATATAATGTTTTATCATGTCCCTTATAACCCGGTGCATCTTATGTATGAAAATAGACCCGTTCATTGATATTTTGCCTTATAATGCGGTGCGCCTAATTTTAAGCAAAATCCAGTAGTGCCATTTAAGCTCTATGCAGATATGTGATACTGAATTAAGTGTTTATAGCTCCATTGATCTTTTAATCATAAAGTGGTCACTTCTATGTAAATATTAGTCATGGTTTAGTTCAGACAAATCTCTGAAAGTGACGAACAAATCCTCACCGCATGTTATCGTGAGACTGGGCAATACATCAAGAGCAGTGTGCAACGCTTGTGTCGTGATATAATCACAGTTTTCTCTACGTCATGTGTCTTCATAAGTCATAAAAAGCATCCAGCCGCCGTGTAAAACATGGCTCCTGAACGTGAAAGCAGCAGAAAAATGTGACTTTTCTACATATTTAATCTCAATAGATCGTCAGGGTTTAATTACAACACCCAAAAAGGAAATTTGCTTTCAAATTAAGAAAAATGCAAACATTTACTGTGCTACCCACTTATCAGATAAAAAGCCACAGCAGCGTACCAAACTCTTACAGAAAAGCACCAGCCAGTCATTCACACATCCCAGCCACACTTTAATGGCAACGATGCATGTTTGAATCCTCCATCGCTCACACTCTCATACCATTGAGGGATTTTTCTAAAAAACCCTGGAGACATGAAGCACGTAGACCAGGGCAGTATTCGATATTAACTAATTAATTAATACAAGAAACAAGCAGAAACAATCCTTCAATATGAATTCTTGATATCCTAATGCACAATTTGTTCTATGTAACACACAAACACACACACACACACATCTTCATACCTCCCAAGACCTGCACTCACATGTCCCTAACCACACTCCCCTTGAGGTTTCTGAAAGTGTGTGTATTGATAAAAGGCTCCAGGTCCACTGAAGGGCCCTATTGTTGGCGGTAGCTCGACTCCACACACACTCTGATTGATGCCAGCTGAGAGAACACAAAGACACATTTAGCCTCGGCGGACACACACACACACACACACACACACACACATATATATGAATGAGAGATAGAAGAATATGTACCAACATGTAGCCCCCTAAGTCTCACACTAACATACAAAATGCACCAATACTTGAACAATATACAGGTAAACCAACAGATGCACAAAAAATCTTTAAAAGCACATCCTCAGATAAAAAAAGAGACATATGGACTTCAATATATTTGACTAATACACACACACAGTAGCTGCGTGTGAAGAGCTGAACTGCTGGCGACCTTAAACAACCTGGAGTTGGAGCTGCTCGGGTCAAGACCCCCCGACTCGTCTGCGATAAAGCCTGGACTCTATTCAGAAACATAGAGGGACATTCTGCTGCATCTTAGACACTCACACCTGGCTTACATCTCAATGACAAGGTGCAACTTTGTGAAAGTGTTTTCTTTCAGACTTTCTTCTCGTGGAGACTGAAACTTGAAATTATATACATAAATAAAAAAGAGAAGATGAAAAGACTCCATTTTTACATTCCGTTCAGTCAATCTTTTATTTTGTTTTACCTCCCCGAGCACAGAGAACAACAGCTTCTAATGCCAAATAGCGTTTTTAAATATTCTTGGAGGCACAAACCACACGCAGACACTTAGACAAACAGTCATGATTGTATATTCACCAGTGCAATAAGTTATGCACGCACATGTGCTGAAGTCACAGGAAATGTAGTGAAAATCACAAGCAGAAATCGTGGTTGTCCTTATCTATGGAAACGCACAATTTACAGCACACACACAAGTGAACACATACAAACGATTTGACTTTGTTTGAAAAATTCTGAACTATATGAGGCAAAGCTTTACTTTGAAATGAAGTGAAGGTTTTCTTCCATTTACTTGGAGAACACTGATTTAAATTATGGGTGACCGTTTCATTGATATACATCAAAGCAGTTTCCACGCTCACAGACTTTCTAATCAGTTTACAAATCAATTCCAATACATATATAGTCAAACTGTAGGACTGGGGGTAAACCATTATTTTTAAAACGATTAATCCGGCGATTATTTTATTGATTAGTCAACTAATCTAATGAGTAATTGGACGATTAGTCTAACGATTATATCTTTTTTTACTATTAATCAAAACCATAAAAAACCATAATGTATCCATAATGTATCCAAAAAATCCTTAATAATATAGTTTATTTAGCAAAAGCTTTGCACAGCAAAAACAAAATTGAAAAAAACAAAATAAAAAGGCCAGCCTGTTTACTCCAGTCCAACAAATATTTCTAAAATATTTCTAATATTTTAAAATCGCAGTGCAATACAAAACCATTTTCCAAATGTGTGTTCACAACACCTTAAAAATAACCTATTTGGTTAAAACAGGGCACTGTTTCACACTAAATTACATATTTTTATTGCATAAAAAGTCTAATCATGAAAGGAAACTTTCTACGGCGGATGGAACTAAAAAAAACAAGTTGTTTTTGGTAGGAATCATTTTCCTGTGGCACTTTAGCTACTGCTAACCGATAAAACCTTTTTTAGAGTGGCAGCATTTCTTATACAGACTAGAGAGTTTATTCCAATAAGCGGAGTTATGACCGGAAAACATCAAATGTAGGATGCATTCCATAATTTCATCATGTGACGTTCGTTTTTGCAATTATTTTGCTTATTATATTTTGCAATTACCGGTATTATTGTCCCATCCACCAGAGACAAGGGGATGCCTCCGCTTTAGATGCTCCAACATCGCTGTTGTACTGGTGCGGTGTGCCAATTCCAAAAGGCGTTGGGGACTGAATTTAAAGTATTCCCATACTTTTGATGACATAGGGCTGTTTTAGGGGGGGTTTGCAGGACTTTGTTTGGCATGCCGGGAGGAGGTTGCAGTTTTGGTCTCCATTCTGCAAAGTGCAAACTGTTTGTTTGGGTGACCCACGTGTGCTCGGCGATGCGTCGACGACAAAATATGACGACGATATTTTGAAGTCAGCGCATCAACATCATTGACGCATCGCTACAGGACTATTAAACTCATTTAAGCTTTTCATCCAATATGACCATATTTCTCTTTGGAGTGATAAGTAGCCATTTAAAGACGGATATACGGTTGTTGGTTTTTTAAAGTTACTTTAACTTGAGAAATAGCTATTTTAACGATAATGCAACAGGGCACATCACATGAGCTGGTTTGGAAGCTGTTTTGTGCAAACAATGCACATAAATGTCAGTATAATCAGCATAAAGCTTATTTTGTGATCCCTCCACCACGGACGAGGGCAACTCATTTATATGTTAACATTAACTTTCAGTAATATGACAGGAATCCTGGTTCTTTTGCTGAAATAACAAATTTACAAAACCGCAGCAATTAAAAGGGAATACATTATAAAATACCTCAGAAAATCAGAAAACAACAAATATTATTGTCATATGTACATTATTAAAACCTTTGTGATTTTTTTTTTCTTCTTTTGCTGCATTTGCACAGTAAGAAGAAACATTGAAGTTACACAACAGCCACCTGGTGTGTCGTAGACGCGTCATGATTCTTCCATCACATGTTGGACCAATAAATCTTGAGCTTCCTCTGCCGTTCCCTGTCTTATGTAGCTCAGTATTTTTTCCGAGTTTAGTTTTTTCACTTTTTTATTGGCGGGGGGCAGTGGCAGCAGGTCCCTGGTAATTGTCACACATCAATGAAAATGAGTTAAAGTTTAGACAAGGGGAAGAATAAAGTAAAACAATTCTTGCTTTAATTTTATCCTCACACAAACTGGCAGCGAGAGACAACGTTCCCAGTGTTCTTGTGTGTTTTTCTGTGTGAGCGTATCCCCCACTAAGCTGAAAGATTAGATGTTTCCTGCTCAGTTAGCCATTGCAAACGGTATGGATGAACTCCAAACCACACACACATAGACAAACACACTCGCAAATGCAACATATAGATAGAGGCTTACACACAGCGCCGTCCTATTTGTGTCGGTGGAAAAAGACAGCAGTCTGTTTGGCAAAAAGCAACGTGGCAGAACACACACACACCCCATATGATGGGATGAATATGAAGAGGAAGGAAGAGTGAGAGAAAAAGAGGCTTACAGACAGAAACAGGGATAAAGACAGCATTTTTATACGGAACATATGGAAAGAGAACAGGGACAATGACAGAGTGAAAGAATTTGCTCCAGGAACAGATGAAAGCAAGAAAGGAAAAGGAAAACACTGTGAAAGGTTCAAGTAGGGGTCAATTGAAGCCATAGAGATGGCTATGTGTTTGCGTGTGCACGTATGTGTGTTCAGGCTCAGAGTTTCCATGTCTTAATTAAAGAGCCAATTAGAATCTCAGTTTAGTGACGGCTGGAAACGGAGCACATTTCCTTGTGTAGGATGACTAATAGATACGTTTAAACGGATACGGTTACATGTGCAGGCGTGCACACACATGCAGAGACGGTCGAAAACACAGTCGCCATCACGCTCTCATATAGTTTCATTAACATCTGTTCTGCTAAAATAATAATAAATGTGCTTTCACTAACACAGGACCACATTTCCTTAGTAATGAAGGCAGCGAGCACAGTAACAGATTCATTGCTTCGCTTGAGCATGTGCACAAGTGGGGAGGCCAAATATCTAAATATGCGTCTCATTTAAGTTCCTTTCAGCTGTTGCAAAGTGTGCTGCCAAACACCTGCAGACACACACACACACACACACACACACACACACATACGCACACGTGCACACACACACACACAGGCACATTTTTAGATTATCATCAAATTTAGGAAAACAGGGGTACTGGCCGCCTTTATTAGCTGTGCAGAGTGATTGATTATATTTTTACGCAAAAACTTTGTGAAAACATCTGGGATGTCATCATAGTTTCATCTCTAGAGCAACCATGTAAACTAAAACAACAGCAAGGACTTCTCCACAGGCGGTGGTGGACAACAATTTCTGAATAGAAAAAAAAGCATTTTCTACTAGACAGTCAGCTGGACTGAAACGCAGCAGTACTGAGACTCAGTAGGACTGAAACTCAGCAGGACTAAAGGCTGAATTATGGTTCTGTGTCAAATCGACGCCGTGCCTACGCCGCAGGTTGCGCCGTGTCGCACACCCCACGCCGTCACTGACGTGCAGAGGTGGAAAAAGTACTGAAAAATTGTAATTGAGTAAAAGTATCTTAACTTTGCTTAAATTCTACTCAAAGTAAAAGTAAAAGTACTCATCTAAAAATTTACTTGAGTAAAAGTACAAAAGTACTTCATTTAAAATGTAATTTGAGTAAAAGTTACTTTCAGTTATTTAATGCAAAAAAAGGATGAGTCACGAATCAAATCCAGCACAAGTTGTTTTAATCAACTTGGAGGCGTATTAAAGTACACATCCACACTTAAAAGCTCATCTGAGCTCAGTAACATGAACCTTTTAGTAGTATTCAAGTATTCAAACACAAAATAAAGTGCCCAATGCCCGCAGGATCCTGCTATTCACAATAAACCAAAATAAAATGCCCACAAGATTTTCACCATAAATTTTGTACTCAGTAACGTGAGGGGGTTCAAATGTAGCGAAGTAAAATACTTGGGTCAAAATGTACTCGAGTAAAAGTAAAAATTACATATTTCAAAAACTACTTAGAAAATTACAAATTACTCATAAAAAGTACTCAATTACAGTAACGTGAGTAAATGTAATTTGTTACTTTCCACCCCTGCTGACGTGCACCTCCCACAAATTGTAACTAGGCGTTGAGGCGACACAGACCAAACGCAGACGAAAGGGCTGTGATTGGTTCGCTTGGTAGCAACGCATTTCCGGTTTCCGGTTAGTGAAGCAGTCGTGAACTTTCAGCGCTCTTTTTTTCGTGTATGTGTGATTTTTTTTTGTTTTGGTTTTTTGCATAATAGTTGTCCTTATCTCTTTGATTCACTGTGACCGGAAAAGTCGGATAAACCATTCAGGAAAAGATCGCTAACTAGCGGTCGCGGGGAGTACTGCACCGCGGTGAAATGGAATGACGGATAAGTCCGAAGGGTTCACGACGGCGTCACGGTGACGGTGTAGGCACGGCGTCAATTTGACGCAGAACCATAACTCAGCCTTAAGACTCAGCAGGACTAAGGGTGTGCCTGCTAGCCACCTCAAATGCGGGTAAATCGGATCCATCACATCTCTTTTTTCCGTAGACTGTCAGTTACAGAAACCCCATGAGGTGCTGCAGTTAAGTTCAAGTTCAAGTTTTAAGATTTACTTTGAGGTTATGACTATCATTGCAGCAATGAGTACAATTAGCAAATCTACCCAAGTTTTATTTTGCCAATCAGAGCCAATAATAACCCGAGATATTGTAGTTATTTGATGTAGAAATAAATATTGATTCAAATTTAAGTGTTAGTGGGGTTTATTCTTATTCGTTATAACTTACCATCATCTTACTGTAGAAACATAGTTTGATTTCTTAAGTTGTTATACATTGAAGAAAAAAAGCAACTAATTCATTAATAAAGATTATTGATCTTAATAAATAGAAAATAATGATAAGATTTTAAGAACTACCAAACTAAATTGAAAGAGAAGAGGGAAAAGAGAAGTAACAGATGAGACAGAGACAGAGTAATCTTGCACACGGTTGATGGACTGATCCACGTCTCCTCTGCCAGTGGCTGATTGACAGATATGCAGACAGACAGACAGTAACCACTATTGTCTGTGGTCAAAACAAGCACATGCACACAATACTGATAACACCGTCTGTCTACACTCCCCCTGATAAAACGGGAGGAGATAATGAGAGAGGGACAGACAGAGAAAGGAGAAAAAATTAAAAAGAGAAAAGGATGACTGACAGAGACAAAGGATGTGGTGGAGACAGTAAAACCTGGAGGAAAAAATAAGTTTACTGTTTACTCAAGTCCTATTCAAGTTCTGAAAAAAATGTTTAAGTGATAGGATCTGGGAACTGAACCGGATCTTCTGATGGTTTATCGTTTGCTTTGGAAAGTTTGGGACAACGTACTCAACCATGACTTTCCACTCTCTTACCATTCATTTCTATTCCATATTTTGTTCTATTATGGTAAAAGAAAAAACAAATTGTAACAGAAAAAAACAAATTATCACTGGATAGTACAACTAAGATGTGCAATGCCCATTTTAAACCATTTACTGGCAAGGAAGAATATGTCAAAGCTTGATTATGGCAGGATGGAAAACTATGCTGAGTGGAAATGAACTGGACTGAGGGAGACGAGTGCAGAGGCCTGAAGTTATCAATTATGTCCACTGTCTCATAGCCGATCTTAGGAACCGCTGATATGACGCCGTAGTTTATGGGCATGAGCCCTGTGGAGCAGAATGAGGTGTCTGAGTATTCAGCCAATGCAGACAGGCCTGTCTCCAACCTCTGGGAAGGAGAGGAGACACAGGAGGAGAGGAGACGACCATACGTGGAGGTCCAACGCCTTTAATTGGAAATTAGCTTGAGCAAGGAGATGGGCCAACAACAACTGATGCTATCTCAGAGAGGACAAAGCACCAAAAAGGACAACAAAAAAAACAGAGAAGTGTGAAAAACACGCCTTGTTTCTCCACAAACAGTTCAGTGCTTCTTCCAAACCCACACCTTTGATTAGTCCACATGTTTCATTTGCAAACCAACAATGAAAAGAAGTTGGAGAACCACAGTTGTACTTTAAGGATAGAACTTCCAAGGCCGGTGTCTGACCAACAAACATAAATTAAACCTTCACATTTAAGAAGGTGGACGTTGAAAAACTTTAGCACTGCTTCATTTCCAAAAAGCTAATTCAGTCTATGGCCCAGTCCCAATCCCCCCCTAGTCCTACTTTTCAGCACTACCCCTAAATTTTGCGCGTTCCCGTGAGGGTAGCGGTGTCCCAATTCCTCTTTGCATCTAGGGGTAGTGGGCATAACAAGGGTTAGTGGATATGAATCTAGCCCTACAGAGCGAGGGTTTTCACATGCACACTAGATGACCGAGGGCTAGAAAAATTGAATCGACTGACTGAATTGACTGAATCAAACAAAAAAAACATGGCGGACATTTCTTATTTTTTAGTGAATAAAATCAATATTTTGAGTTAGTTTCTGCATAAAAATGCGTTTTGATTACATTTCTAGCGATATATATTTTACTTTGATAATATTCACTCAGTGAATGTACATAATCACTCGCTTGCCTGTTGTTGCGAAGTCTTTTTCAAACCTCGCCAGAATAAAGGCTGATTTATGGTTCCACGTTACACCAACTCAGAGCCTACGGCGTAGGTTACGCGGCGACGCGCGCCGTACGCCGTACCCTACGCCATAGGGTCTGCGTCGATTTAACACTGAACCATAAATCAGCTCCCGAGCAGGCAGGCTGTTCTCATCCTGAAACTTTGGATCAAATTTCTTAACAGGTGTTATTTGGATAAACTGAGCCCAGGTTGGGGATCTTAACGGTTACTTTTACGCCTGAAAAAATATTAAAACTTAATAAAGTGGCATATCAACAGCGCTACAGCGGAAATTAAAACAGCTTTTAGCTCTCGGCTTCCTGATATGGTGTGACGTATGTGCAAACGTAACTACGCAGTCGCTTACGTACCCGAACGTAAACCATGCAGGGGCGTAGCAAGTGGTGTCCCAATCCCTAGGGAAGATTACAACGGCCCTACGCCTGTGGCTTCATTTTTGGGGTGAAGTAGTAGTGAGTGAGGGCTAGTGGTAGAAAGTAGGGGGTGTATTGAGATTGGCCCTAAGTCAATAATTGATCACTTTGCTCCAAGAATGTGACAGTATTAAGAAAAGTAGGTATAAAGAGTCCAGGGATCAAGTGATCAACACTTATTCTACTGTTTAAATCTCGTTAAGGGGATGTAGTTGAGTGCCACGGAAACAGAGAAGCCTTCAATGTAAAATATAAGAAATGAGAAAGTGTATGTGGTTTCTTTGAATAAATAAATAAACAAAAATATGAAGTAAAAGTCAATTTGTCTGACCTCCTACCCAGTCAACTCTGTCAGAGATGCTTTAGATGGCTGCTGAAACATGGCGGTGTGATTTATGAGGCTTTTCCACTTCGTCAAAGAGTCGGCTGAACTCATGTTTTCCTGGGACAGCGAGTGCTGAAGAGAGAAGCCTTCTGCTTTCCTCCAACACCAGTTCACACGCCCGTAAACAAAGAGCGTTATTCTTTACTTATATGTTGTACGCGCCTTCCCACCATCGCGCCCCTTACCTTGCTCATTTAGCTCATAATGAATCTTTTCCAGCTGTCAGTCTGAAATATGCCCAGGTAAAATCAAAAGCACACTGACTAAACAACAACACCATTACATCTTCAACTAAAACAGGATTCAACACAGACCGATAACTCTGGTCACAATTACCTGATTATTCAGTTAAAGTACTTTAAGGGACATGTCAGCTATCATGAAAAACTTTACATCACATTTTAAATTAAGTTAAAAAAGGAAAAATTACAAAACACCAAATCTGCCAAATACAAATTCTAAAAAAAATTGAAAAAAAATTGAAAAACGATCTGATTTAATCATAGAAAAATGAGCACAATGTCATATTATTAAATCTATTTCTTAATGGCGTGCTATAACAAGCTTTTCTTCCTTTTTGTTTAATTTAATACAGAAGAGAACAAAAGAGATAACTCATTTTGTACATTTTTATCAACGGAAAACGCTTTTTCTTACCGACACACAATAACACACATCTTAAAACACTGTGAAAGCTTTTATGAAAGCTTTTCTATTTAAAATTCACACAGAGATAATGTAGCTGCTGCAGTGTGCTGGGTGGTCCTGGGGGGCCAGAGGCCCCAGACAGAACAGGGGACTAAATTACAACCCATGAACCACTGCAGTGTCACCTATCCTGGGATTAACACCCAGGCTGAGTCCCAGGCCGCCGGTGGCCCCGGGCTGTGAGAGCCGACCTCAGGAGTGTCAGAGGTGGCCAAAGACACGCACACACACATGCACACACACACACACACATGCACACTCGCTGGTTAAGGCCCACCCAGGGCTGAAATAATGAGGGGGTTTGGTCGGTCCAGCTGGATGGAGACAGGAGGGGGTTTAAGGTGGAGGATGGACTGGAGGTTGTAGCTTTGACTAGGCAGCTTTTCTAGTATCTGGAAGAATTAAGATTGTGTCTATATATAAATCTGAGACATCACACTAAGCAGAACAATGACTTTGACACTCTTTCCATCTAATACTGCAGATACCTTTATAATTAATGGAATCCTAATCTATAATCTATAATCCCGTGGCTCTGACACCTGATTTCTCACAGAACAGAAGGTTGTGTTGTAATGGGGATTGAATTAACGCTGTTCACAGGTGTGTTTTGGGTATTGTCAAAGCTGACTTTCACATGAAACAAAAGGGCATTGAGAGCTGTGTTCAAATCCTTTAATGCACTGCACCATCCAAATCCACACCAGCCATAACACGACACTTACCAAAATACAGATCAACTTTAACAGAGTTTTCAAGTCAAAGTGAGACCTTTTGTGAAGAATGAAAACCATGTGGAAGAAATGAAAATAATCTGACTTCACAACTTTTGAACCCCAGGTTATCAGGTAAGCAGTTAAAATATGAAAAAACAAAGCAAAACTCCTGTTATATTCCTGATCTATTTCCGGAAGACTGACCACATTTAATGACTATTGCTGTTTGAAATACACTGCTGGAAAATCCAATATGAACTATAGTGGTAAACATGTTGATCAGTTCTATTGAGCACTAACTATATAACTAAAGTTTGTGATTCTCACATTCAACTTATTGCCGTAAAGAAAGCGCAGGACCCGAATGTGTTACATCCAGATT
Source organism: Cololabis saira (assembly GCF_033807715.1). Lineage (NCBI taxonomy): Eukaryota > Metazoa > Chordata > Actinopteri > Beloniformes > Belonidae > Cololabis > Cololabis saira. The sequence goes on along the minus strand of NC_084589.1, from coordinate 43,517,875 downwards.
TGGCGTCAAGGGAGAGATTTACACTTACACAGAAAAAAAGAAAGAATGCTTGATGAAAACGTCTGTTTTATACCAGCATGAGCCAAAAGCACAGTTCTATGACGAAGGTCAGCAAATATGGAGTTTACATCACATAATTTCCATGTAGACGTCAATCCACTTGACATTGCGTCGGTGTGTAACTACGCCAAAACCATGTCGGACTAGTTTTCTCTGTCTTCCCAATCTGATATGTTTAGGCGCATGTCATCGCTCTGTCCCTGGTTGTCTCGGTGGTCTTCAGAAAACAAAATGGCCTTTATTGACAATTGGAAGATATTTTGGGGAAAGCCCAGCCTAATTAGAAGAGATGGCATTCATCCCACCTGGGATAGTACAGCCCTTGGTGTCCGATGACACCACCCATGACTCTTTATGTCAAACCATTGAAAAAATATGGCAGAAAATAGGAACTAACAAATATCGACCAATCAGAAGAAGGGGTGGGGCTAATTCATGCCAATGAAGGTCAAGGACTCAGACGCACATTTTGATGTATAACATACCTGGGTGCACGTTACAGTTCGGGCGAAGAAACGGCCAAAGAAATGAGATAAATTGCGCCAAAATTACATGATTAATTCAAAATGGCCGACTTCCTGTTCGGTTTCACCCATGACGCCAAGAGACTTTTCTTTAAGTTGCGACATGATACAGGTGTGTACCGATTTTCGTGCATGTACGTCAAACCGTATTGTGGGGCTTGAGGCACAAAGTTTTCTAGGGGGCGCTGTTGAGCCATTAGGCCACACCCATTAATGCAAACCATTAAATATCACATTTTTCGCCAGGCCTGGCTTGCGTGCAAAATTTGGTGAGTTTTGGGGCAAGTTTAGGGGGGCAAAAGGGCCCTCATTTCATCGGAAAAATAAAAACGAGAAAAAAAAAAAAGAATTCCTACAGATACAATAGGGCCTTCGCACTGTCAGTGCTCGGGCCCTAATAAATCATGTAATTGCTGATTCTAACAACGTGCCAAGCCAAATAGAATTGGTGTTCCCTACCCTCCAAAAGTGCTTGATGTGACAGTGGCATTAATCAAAAAACCTTTTAAGAATGAAAACTGTTACGCATTTAGTGCCAATTAAGAGGAGGAACAGTATGTTAGTTTAAATGAATCGACGCTGCCCGGTTATTTTAATTATCATTTTCCCACCAAAACATAGGCCAAAGCGAAGGAGTACCACCAGCCATCTATAACTCCAGTCTTCAAATAAAATCTAAGCCTGAATGCAATTATAGTATGTCAGAAAGGCTCATGCTTAATCAAAAACTCCTAAACTGGAAATCAGAGAAGCCAGTTTTGTTAGTGGTAGTGTTCTGGCCCCCTGGTGGTGCTTATCTACAGTTTCTGTCTGAGTTTTCACATTTCCTATCTGGTTTATTGCTCAGTACAGACAAAGTCATCATAGCGGTGACTTTGACATTCATATGGATTTTGACAATGATAGCCTTAAGTTAGCTTTTAATTCTCTTTCAGAATCAATGGGCATCTCGCAAAAAGAAAATGAACCAACACACTGCTGTAATCGTACCCTTGATCTCCTCCTCGCATATGGTATAGTACCTGATCATTTGTTAGTGTCGCCTATGAACTCCCTCCTGTCCGAACACTAGTCAATAAGGTTTGAATTTAACATTGTCAGCGTTATATATAATAAATGGTATTATTTTAGCAGATATTTATTTGCGATTCGCATCTCATCTTTCTACAGTAGCAGCAATTAGTCAGCAATACCACAGATATGCTACACTCAGCTTTAGATGTTGCTCCTTTAAGATAGACGGTCTCTAACCACTGGAGCTTAAATACCTGGTATAATTTGCATGTCAACATGCTGGAACAAAAAGTGTGTAAAATGGAAAGGAAGTCGTACTCATGGAAAGATAGTCTCATAATGTAAAAAATCATTGCAAAGCTTGAAAAGTTTATTGTTCTTCATTTATAGAAGATAATTAAAAAATCCATGTTTTTTTGTTCAGCACTGTAGCCAGGCTGACAAAGTGTCACAGCTGTTTGGAGGCGTGCATTCTTCCAGATGTCAGAAGTGAAGATTTTATGAGCTTCTTTAGCAGTAAAATCATCAGAATTAGAGAAGAAACCAGCCAGGCCCACCCGGCAGGGGCTGTGGCCATTTCTGTAGCTTCAGCAGAAGAAACGCCTCTCCAGACACCTGGCCTTTGGCAGGAGGGCCCCCCCTTATGAGCCAGGTCCTGCTCAAGGTTCTCTCTTTGCCACTGTTTGGCTTAAGGTTTTTTCCCGCTAAGGGAGTTTTTACCTGCCATTCTTTATTTAATAATTGCTTGGGGGTCAAGTTCTGGGTCTCTGGAAGGCACCTAGACACAACTTGCATTCTAAGAGATGCTATAATAAAATTGAAATGAATGTAGGAGCAAACTCAACGGTTGAAAACAAGGATGTATAACGTGTATGCACCTCGTAAAAAGGGCACATACAGCAGTTTGGAAGTATGGTTAGGGTCAAAGTTCAAACAGATACACTTGCACACTTGTGCCCTAAAGCAAGGCATTTGAAATCAGGCTGAAACATACACGAACACAGTCCTGACATAAACACACACAGACAACACCCCTGCATGAGCACATAGTTTGCAAGCAGGCATTTATAGCATGCGATGTGACTTAACCCAAGAGCCCATACCTCAAGAACAGCTGCAAAATCAAATTTTGTGTCTGCGTGTGCATGTGTGTCTGCGTGTGCGTGTGTGTGTGTGTGTGTGTGTGTGTGTGTGTGTGTGTGTGTGTGTGTGTGTGTGTGTGTGTGTGTGTGTGTGTGTGTGTGTGTCTGTGTGTGTACTTAATCTGCTTTTGTGGACTATTTGTGTGCACCTGCAGTGTCAGTGTTGTAGATCTGTATCATTGTCTATTTGTAGTCTTACAAATTTCTGCTATCATCTTAATCTCATGACATTTTCTAATGAGGTAATGTTTCTTTGAAAAGATAATATGACTATAAACTGCTCAGGAAAAAAGAACAATAACATTATAATCTTGTAAAACTATGTCAAAGAATGCATCACATTAAAGTATGTCATTGATACTGACATGAGCACAATTATATAAAAATGCATGGCACTCATTATCTCTAATGCGTTATCTCTACTGTCACTCAAAGAGGCTCTTCAACTACAACTTATGACATAAAATAAATAAATATCACCTGCTATCCAGTTACATTCAGGGATTAAATTAGTCCAGAGAACAAACTTATTACGCAGCACATTGTTTGATTCTGTGTAACAGAAGCAAAGCTGCAACATGACGTGTGACCACCGACCATTGAAACTAAATTGCATTTTAACATTTTCCTTTCAAAACGACATTAATGTTATTTTAGGTAACTGATCATTTCCTTCATGAAATTCTTAAGATGCCTTTCTGTATTAACAACCAAAGGATTTGTTTGATTGGAGTACATTGGCACGGATGGCACAATGCCTCTCCAGACAGCCGATTCTGACCACATGGTTTGTGTCTACATATAAAACTGATAATGAATGGTCTACATTGCTCAGTTTTGTGATTTCTTCTGGTAAGGTAGAAATGTCTTTTTTAGGAAAGGGTATAAACATTTTAATGAATGCAATTATTTGTAAATTGAAATAAGTCAGAGGTTGATAACAATTTAACTTTCCCTCAAACATAATGCACTTTAAAATCAAAGCTTTTAGATTCAACTGTAATTATAAATGTTGCTAAACAAACAAAAACAAACTAACATGAGGAACTCAGATGAAACAATTCACTGCTGGACTTGATGATGAGCAAGTCACGTGTTTGCACACACACACACACACACACACACACACACACACACACACACACACACACACACACACACACACACACACACACACACACACACACACACACACACACACACACACACACACACACACACCACAGCAACACAGGGTGAAGATTACCCCATTTATGTCCCGTCTGATCATAAAATTATCCTTCAGTTATTTTCAGACTTTTCTTCTCATATGTTCTGTATGTTGCCAATGTGTATGCGGTCTGTGGTGTGGTGTGTAAGCATTCATGTGTGAGCACGTGTGTGTGTGTGAGTGTGTGTGGGGGGACAGTGTTTAGTCTGAAGCCATATTTAGTCTCTCTGGTCCTACAAGGAGGCCTATAATCACACAGTACTGTTCACTCTACTCATTACACACACACACACACACACACACACACACACACACACACACACACACACACACACACACACACACACACACACACACACACACACACACACACACACACACACACACACACACACACACACACACACACACACACACACACACACACACACACACACACACACACACACACACACACACACACGCCTGTCATTAGTTCACACTAACCTCCCAGGCTGCACATGTCCGTGCACAAGCAGCTCAAACACTTACAACAGGTTATTTGCGTGGACGCAAGCATAAGTCAGCATGTATGTGGATGAACAACAACCACATTCATAAAGATGCGCAAATGGCCCACATGTCAGTGTGCACACTGTGTAGCCATGCAGAACCACATGCACAGTTATGCCAATATGTGGTAAAATTAAGATTACATCTGATTGATCAATCCCTGAAAATATCTAAACTGTATATTAGATTCACAAAAGTCATGCTTCAGGGTCAATATCCTGATCAGGGCTGCAAACTACATGGCAGATCCATGTCTAACATCATAGACTACGTTCACACTGCAGGCCTTAATGCTCAATTCCGATTTTCTCCCATATCCGATTTTTTTGTGTGGCTGTTCACATTATCTTTTAAAATGTGTCCTATATCAGACTCGAGTGTGAACGCATCGCGGCCTGAACTGACCCGCATGCGCAGAGGAACAATAACAAAGACGTCACACGCAGCATGCCGTCATACGGCGGTAAACATGGAGGCAACAGAAGTGAGCGACATGGGTTTATTTTGAAGTTGTTGTGTGGTGGAAGCCCAAGAAACTGTGAGCAAGTGTTAATGAAGAGGAGTTAAGAGGAGTTAATGAAGTTAGGAGTCGCTTCCGAGTGACTCCCGCCCCCGCCAGCGCAGTATTATGACAACGGTCGCTCTCAAGTGACGTCAAAGTCGCATTAATTCCGACCTGGCTGTTCACACTGAGGTCGCATTGCAAAACATCAGACCTGTATCTGATTTAGAACCACATATGGAAGCGACCTGAATCTGATTTGAAAAGATCAGATTCCAAGTGACTTGTGCTGTTCACACTGTCATAAACAAATCAGATCTGAGTCACATATGAGCAAAAAATCGGATTTGGGTCACTTGGGAACTGCAGTGTGAACGTAGTTTTAGTCACTTTGTATGCAACATTTATAAAAATAATCCTTTTCGATTACCATTGAAATAAATATTTTTTACTGATTGATCAGTAAAGGTAATCTTTTCACTGATTACTAATAATGTACTTGTAAATGGTTTAAAACATCCTGATTACAACCAAAAGGCCATCAGACAACTGATGTTAATTAAGTTTCTTGAACGTAATGGGTAAGTGGATGAAGCTTTAATTGAAAAAAACATTGCAAAGCATTATGAATAGTGTCATCAAGTAATTAAAACATTATGTAATCTGCACAATTCATTTAGAAAAAAACAGACAATCCTACAGAATCAGGGTCCCAGGTTCTGCTTGATCAGGCTTAAATTAACAACAGCGAACAAATTTAAATGCCACGAGAAAATGATTTGGGTAATATTAAAGCAGGGGCGCATTACTACCCCTCATATCAACAACCCTGTGATCACTATTAACACATTAAAACAGAAAAATGCAAGACATTCAAAACACACAGTACCTCCAGTATAATGAGGTAGAAGAAATAATACAAATTCCTTTGCTTAACTGTGTTTCTACAAACAGCCCAGTCATAAGGAGGGAAAGACTCATAGAAACATCAAATATCTTGCAGCGCTCTGTAATTTCTGGCTGATTACTAAATTAACACATTCTCAGCCGTGCCAAGTCTGAATGGTTTTTGCTTGCAATTTAGTGTCAATAGTATATTTATCATTCTTGGCAAAACGTGGAATTATTTTTCAAATAAATTATGCAACCATGATTACGAGGTTTGACACACCAAACTTGTGCCTCAAGCTGAGACGGAGCAGGATTTAACCGAGTGGTTGTTCTCTGCGCTGGTTAGAGCTGTGAATTATGCTCTAACATCCAAGAATCTCTTTTGACAAAAGTACCAGTTACACTGACTGAAAAATATGCAAAATTAAATGTAATTTTCCAAAGTAGGTTAAAAAAACCACAGAAAACGTCAAGCATGAGCCGTTGTTGTGTTGAAACATGTAGCTGCATTCACTGCCATCACTGTCTTTGCTGAAAAAGACAAAGCGGGACCACACAGAGCAGCAGGAAAGTCACGTTTGTTGTTTGTGTGTGTATGCTTGTCTATTTGTGCATAGATATTGTGTTATTAGAGAAAACATGTTGTCTGATGTTATTTCTTTGGTGTTGCAATGTGATTTAAAGTAATATTAATGATTTCGCTGCAGCCTCTGATTGGAACACCTTACAAATCACCCTTAAACTTTCTGTTCTCACCTCCATCTCCACCTTCAAACTACATCTTTTATTAAGTACAACCGACTCCAGCACTTGCCTTTAGTCCTCCTCCATGCATACTGACTGTTTGAATTACTTGATTAATTGTTGTATATTTTGTATTGTGTTTTAACGTCTTTTTGTATATTTATATAACTTTGTTCTTTTTCATTTTAGCTCCCCCCTCCCCTTACCCCCCTAGGCTGCACTTGAAAATAAGAAATTTGTTCTTAATTTGCTTGCCTGGTTAAATAAAGGAAATAATAATAATTTTTATGAGGAGGGGGTTTTGTGAAATACTTGTGAGTAGTTAGTGGCCCGTCTGCAGCAGACAGTGATTACAGCACTCTCGGTACGGAGAATCAGAGAGGAATTGTGATGGAGAGAACCTGACGAGACTGAAACAACTGTGTGTATGAGCGTGTAGGCAGACGGTGCTTTGCCTGTTTGTGGTCAGAGACCAAAACAAGGCAGTCTAATCATGGCAGACAAAACAGAGGAGAGACTACAAAGAGAAGCCACACACAGAGACACCACAAAAACATCGAGCTCCTTTCTCTTTTCCACCTGTTTTTTTTTTTTATTTCACTCCTCTGATTCCCTTTTCCACTAAATTTTAGCTTATCATCTTTTATTTGCTAAGCCCTGTCTTTAAATGACAGCGCAACATGCTTAAGTGTAACTCCACTAAACATCCATCCATCCATCCATTGTCCACCGCATTATCCGAGTCCGGGTCGCGGGGGCAGCAGTCGGAGCAGGGATCCCCAGACTTCCCTCTCCCCGGACACTTCCTCCAGCTCTTCCGGGGGGACTCCAAGGTGTTCCCAGGCCAGCCGAGTGACGTAGTCACTCCAGCGTGTCCTGGGTCTTCCTCGGGGCCTCCTCCCGGTGGGACATGCCCGGAACACCTCACGAGGGAGGCGTCCAGGGGGCATCCTATACAGGTGCCCGAGCCACCTCAGCTGGCTCCTCTCGATGTGGAGGAGCAGCGGCTCTACTCCGAGCTCCTCCCGGGTGACGGAGCTCCTCACCCTATCTCTAAGGGAGCGTCCAGCCACCATGAGGAGGAAACTCATTTCGGCCGCTTGTATCCGGGATCCCGTTCTTTCGGTCATGACCCAGAGTTCATGACCATAGGTGAGGGTGGGAACGTAGATCGACCGGTAAACCGAGAGCTTTGCCTTTCGGCTCAGCTCCCTCTTCACCACGACGGACCGATACAATGACCGCATTACTGCGGCCGCCGCACCGATCCGCCTGTCGATCTCGCGCTCCGTTCTCCCCTCACTCGTGAACAAGACCCCAAGATACTTAAACTCCTCCACCTGAGGCAGGAACTCTCCCCCGACCTGGAGGGTGCAAGCCACCTTTTTCCGGTCGAGAACCATGGCCTCAGACTTACGTTCTCCACTAAACAGATTTACTAAAATCCATCAATCGTGAACAGAAAGGTAAACTAATTAAATGTCTTTCTGAAGTCTGTAATTGAGGCCAAATTTAGCCCTGGATTTTATTTTATTCTACAAAGCAATCTAAATAAATAAAAAAAAGTATTTCAACAATAATAGACTTCTGATAGAATTCTTATGATTTCCACCACTGAGGAAAATAAATAAGTAAAATAAAACGGATGAAATAAAACAATCAAAATGTGATCGAAATATAGACTTTTAGCTTTAATTCAAGATGTTTCACAAAAGAACATCATGACTGACCATGTGTGGTCTATACCCTCATTACTTCAACAGAAATTAAGTCAATAAAAGATATAGGATTGATATCAGGTATTGAGTTTATGTTTGAGTGGAACTATCAACCTGAGGTCCATAGAGATCTCCATGCAAAGGAAGCTGAATCATCATCATCAGGCTGAAAAAGCATAAATAAACACATTTATTTTAAATCAACTCCCTTTTAGGATGTGAAATACAGACGGTGAATGTGATGGACAGAGCTACAGTTCTCATAGATCTTTGCCATTACCAAGAGGCTGGACATTCCATCAAATAAGGTTTAGTATGTAAACTGTCACAAAGTCACACCTTTAACGTGACATGATGTCACAGTGATGTAACGATGCATTTTAGTGTGGTAAGCATGTACTGGTTGCTTCAAAACAGCTACTGATGGAAGCAGCAACACCGTTTAAAGAGCTTTGGGTATAAAAAAAAATGTAATTGGCATACTAACCTTGAGTATTTAACTGGACAGATAGTAACAGTGTAACAAACAAAAAAAGAGAAGATGGTTTTATCTATTACCTCACTTTTGCAGTCATGCATGGAATTTTTCTGCCTTTTCCGGACTCTAGTATGTAAAAGCCAGTGGAGTAAAATTGGTTACACACTTTTACAGAAATGTTAAAGAATCACAGTATGCAAGTGTCTGCAGTTCTATGAAAAGATGCACTGAACAAAACTCTAAATGGAGATAGAGTTTTCTTAAAACATAAAGCCATTTTGCCATGAAAGGTTCACATAAATAAAAAGTAAATCTTATCAGGTCTTAAATCTACGGAGCCTGTGAAGGATCATGCAATGTATTTTTAATGTTGACAGAATCGAGCGCACGTTTTATTAACTTGTTCGCGGGATTTAATAAAACGTGAGCACGTTCTATCAACTCGTGTGCACGTTCTATCAACTCGTGTGCACGTTCTATCAACTCGTGTGCACGTTCTATCAACTCGTGTGCACGTTCTATCAACTCGTGTGCACGTTCTATCAACTCGTGTGCACGTTCTATCAACTCGTGTGCACGTTCTATTAACTCGTGTGCACGTTCTATTAACTCGTGTGCACGTTCTATTAACTCGTGTGCACGTTCTATTAACTCGTGTGCACGTTCTATTAACTCGTGTGCACGTTCTATTAACTCGTGTGCACGTTTAATTAAATTGTGCGCATGAGTTAATATAACGTGCTCACGAGTTATTAAATCAAGAACACGATTTAATCAATTTAATGTGTGGGTAGAGAGCAGGTAGGGGCGGGGTAAGCACGGGAGTTGTGAGTGTGCGCATGTGTGTGGCGGTTGGTCGGAGCTTGTTGGGAGGAGCGTCAGTTGAGCGGCTTCCTGGGCCTTGGAGTTGGCCCAAAATAAAATCAATGATGAGACCTAGATCATCATAATTCCGACGGCGGACATTACTTGCTCTAAGCATTCTTTTTAAAGTGGCTACACTGATCACTATACCATGTTGGATGGCTAGAGTTGCCAGCATTTCTTTTTGCGCCATGCCTAACCCATGGTAAATTCTTAGGAGATCCATGTTTAAAGGATCTTAATGCCCTTATGGCTGATAAAGGACGCATTACAGCACGATTGAATATAACGTGCGCACGTTTATTAAATTTTGATCAAGGGTAAGTAAATCGAACTCATGATTTTATGATATATTGTGCGCACAATTTTCCAAAATGTGTGCATGCTTTGTTAATCGTACCCACGCTTTAATAAATTTTGCTCACGATGACACATAACGTGCTCTCGATTAACTTTAACGTGGCCACGAAGTTACTTTTTTTTCTTCACTTGAGCTCTTACAGGCTTTAACGTTGTATATATTCATACTTGAACTACTGTTTCATAATAATACAACCAAATAAAGTCTTGCCACATAACACAGTTCCTTAAACTGTTTCTTGCAGTTGTTAGTTTGATGTTGAGATATGTTGTTTCTCCTTGACAGAAAAAGGGAGAAAATATATTGTGCATTTAAAGACTGACACACATAATTATATAGATCTTCTCTTATACAAACACACACACACACACACACACAGAAACACAACCTGTTCCCAGTCCAACACTGAACCACACATTTGATGCAGTCCAGACCAGAGTGACTGGAGAAGCCAACACACACACACACACACACACACACACACACACACACACACACACACAATCACACACACACACACACACACACACACACACACACACACACACACACACACACACACACACACACACACACACACACACACACACACACACACACACACACACACACACACACACGTCTGAGGTGATGGTTTTGGTTGTGGTCCCAGTGAAAACGACACTAATTTAAAGCTAAGGAGCTTTGGCGAGCTGAATCAGAATTCCATCATACTACAACTGTAAAAGTTAAGAGCTCAGTGAACACCAACAATGCTGAAACGAGCTAAGAGAGGCCACCGCTAAAGCCGCTTTGATGCTACAAGTGATAACATTGTCCGTCTTCATATGGACTGCTATCTGATCAAACACACTGGTAGCTTTGTAACCTGAACTCCACACACTCTTACTTCAACATAAACATACATGCACACACACACACACACACACACACACACACACACACACACACACACACACACACACACACACACACACACACACACACACACACACACACACACACACACACACACACACACACACACACACACACACTCTCGCATGTACACAGACAGCTCAAACACCAAAAGCCACACTTAATACGTTTTGCCCACAAACATGCCCTTGGCAGCACATGTGAGTGTACCTTTGTGTGTGTGTGTGTGTGTGTGTGTGTGTGTGTGTGTGTGTGTGTGTGTGTATGTGTGTGTGTGTGTGTGTGTGTGTGTGTGTGCTGTCCCCCCTCATGTGTGCACTCCTCTCAATGGTCCCCTTTGAAGGATGGAGTAGAGGAAGAGAGAAAGATGTGAGTGAGGGAAAACGAGAGGAGGCAAAAATGAGGAGAACTCTGGGAATTCAGTGCAACAAGATAAATATCCTTGGCTTGGCGTCACATGGCTGCCACACTCTTGCTCACACACACTGATTACAGAGTAAATAGTGTAATCTTATAAATCAGCCATTGTTTGTTAGAGGGAAAAAATAAATATACACACACACACACACAAGCAACATGCAGACACAGACAAGTTGACTATGGAGAAAGTGAACTGGTAGAGGTCATCAGTCATGTATGCCCATACACATATTTCAACGTCAAGAAGCATTCAACTCAAAACAGACATTTCTTCTATTTTTTATTTTTTTTGCCATGAGCCTGGCATTTAAATGACTAGGATTCAAAATGTACTAGTAGAGGAGCCCTCAGTTTTATTCTAACTCAGACATGTCGGTCAAAACATCCTCATATTTCTCTGAATCAGCGCATACCAAAAAAAAGAAAGGCATATCGTACTCATTTTCTGGTCGCACATAAACAATCCCTGTTTCCATGGTGATGAGACAGAGAGGGGGAAACAGAGACTGAGATCAGATAGAAAGAGAAAGATGGAGGAGGAGCTTCAGCTCATCAGGACAGTGAGTTTTGTTTCATTTTGCCACGTCCTTCGTCTGTGAGATAGCAGAAAGGTAACAAACATCAGAAGATCTCTCTCCGAAAAACTAAATATATATCTAAATGAATCACTAAACTTGAATTGAGAGTTGCAGTGATGACACTGCAGCCATGTTTTGAAAAGATGTGTAGCAAAACAGACTCATTGCAGTGACTTATAATAATGAAACTTAATATTTCCACTTTTTGTTTCCACAAGTTGTAATGCAGTTAAAAGATGTGCAGTAGAAAACAGGCTTAATGCAGCCATTAATGTGAAAATGTCATTTTCTTTCACTGAACTTTGATATTGCTCTATCGTTCTTATATTGAAAAAGCGAAAGTTTAGTTACTGTAGGTGGCATCCGACCCCGGTCCTGGAGAAAACTTTTTCTTAAAAAAAAAAAATAAATAACTTGACTTTTTTTTTTTTTAAAGCTGCAGCTTCAGCTTATGCATCTTATTTATAACTTGTTAAAAAAAAAGAAAAAAAGAACCAGGAGGAGATATAAAAATAAAGAGCCACTTCCAGTCAAAATATGTATTTAAATAAAAAATAGGATGTCAAGATTTATGAAACATTTAGCCTTAAAATCCAGTCTTACTATTTAGCTGGATGTGTTTAACTAAATTACAACAAAAAAGCTAAAAATGACAATGCGATACCATCTCAAGAGATGACTATCTAATCTTTTTGTCTTTCCTCAGAAATACTGTATATCACAAGGTCGGTTTCTGCATTCTTAAACACGCTTTTCTGAGAACATGTTAAAGCCATGTGAATTTCTAAGAATGCATTAGTAATAAAGTATTTAGAAATACAATAATAAAAATCAAATCACAAAAAGTAGGACCTGATCAAATTTAACAGATTCGAAGCAATTTCATGTCACATGAACCTTGTCAAAATAAGTGAGAAGTCAGATATAAGTTTGTCAGTGATGTTCTAAATGTCACTTTCTACGTTTCTTAAAACAGGGACATGAATACATAACATTTTTAAAAATGTGTCCATGTTTATGTTGCTACAACTCTGAATGCAAATATGCAGATTATTCCATAAAACCTACGTTAAAAAGACATCCGACAAGTCCATTTGGCACGTTTTCCACACATCTGACCACATGACACATCTATATGCAGCTACATCGTAAATTACATCGCATTAAATACAGCATGAACTTGCACACAGAGAGATGATTGTGGCAGTTGCATTTCCTTGATAAACTTGAGCTTATTTAATCAGAAACTGGAAGTAGAAACATTTCTGTCACAAGGTCTCAAGTGCGCTTGTATATTTGCACTATATTTAAGAATATGTTATATAAGTTTTAATGTGAGCAATCAGTACCCCTGCAGACCTGCAACCACTTGCTGATTAGAACAAGGTCATTAGTTTGAGCTAATTGCTTGTGTTGTTTATGAGTTAAACATCCTGCCTTTTATCATTCATGTTGCGGTGTTAGTATATTTGGAGTTGGACGCCAAAGTCACGTGTCTTCGTTCTTCTCTCGCTCGTCAGAGGAGCCGAGTCTGTAGGTGCTGCCGATGTTTGAACCTTTATTTATCAGGCAAAAGTAAAAATGTAAAAAAAACAAAAAAATTGGGTTTGTAAAAAAAAAAAAAAAAAAAACTTGGTTTGTAAAAAAAAAAAAAAAAAAAAAAGGAAAAATTAGGTAATTCACTGCGTTTTCCATAAAGTTTAGTTCAAAATTAATTGTATTAAAAATAATCTACAATTTGAAGGAAGCAACACGCAAGCAAAAAAAGTTACAAAAGTGACAAAGAAGGATGTAAAATGTCCAAATAGTTATAGAAAACTTCCAACTCTTACGGAGTGGGACTTTATATCTTCCCACTGTTGTGATATTGTGTATAAACTTACAATAAGTGTTTAGAGGTGAGTGAAGGATTACGCTTCATAAAGGCTTCGACAGGAAAGGTGCTGACATCTACACTGAGGAAGATTAATTCACAAAATTAGGCTGAAACTGGATGATAGAGAAAATGTTAAAAAGGAGTTTCTTTGGCAAGAGTTATATTTTTATTTCACTTTTTAGTTGACTACTTTCAATTTCCCTTCGATTTTTAACAAACGTGTTCCCCTTCGGCCTTTAGTCTCCGAAAAGACAATATTGTTTGGTTTCTAACATTTTAAGACTTTTATTTTTCATTTCAACCTTCCCGTCTTTTGTTAATACAGTACATGTGTATTTATTCCAAACTACATATTAAAACGTAATATAATATTTGAAAATAAATAATTATTGTTTACAGTATGTTTGTTTTTTTACTCAGAAAAGCCTAGTTTGAAATGTTAGTTCCTCTAATACCGACAGCGACGGCCGCTGGTGAAGGTTACAGGACATAAATGGAACGTTTCAATCATCGCTTCACTCATGGCGTCATCGAGAGCGTACACGTTTACAGCTTGTGGTCGATAGCATAGAAACGGGACGTATCATCCTGTGAGCTGGAAAGTTGATTTCATTTACACTACAGCTAAACAAAGGCTTTCCACAACCAGACCAGAATGTAAACAGCACCGTGCTGCGGTTCCGTACACTACACTCGAAACCTCGATGTAAAAAGTGAGTGAATTATAATACCGATCCCACCGTCATCACCAGTCTCTTAAGTGGTTTATTGTGAGACACAGACTTCCAAAGTCAATGACCACGAAAGAATGGTGTAAAATCTCATCGGGCTGTTAGCACTGACATATTAATCTGTTTAATTAACCCCCCCCTCCCTCCAAAAAAAGGCTCCAGTCTATAATCTCTGCTCTAATCTCCTACCAGCGAGACGGCGTTCCAACAGCAGACTTATTAAATATCCACTTGGTGCTCAGCAACGGGACACCAAGAAAAATCATGAGGAACGCCTGAAGGGAAACTTTTTGAAAATGGTCCAAACCAAGTTTCTCCTTTTTATTATTACATTTTTCTTACCTTGTGTTTACATCACATCTTGACACTGCGATGATTGTTTCAAATATCTCCATTTCTTTTTTCATTATGCTTCTATGTTCTTAACTTTTGCTAATCAGTAACATGTTTAATTCTTCTTTTGTGTTTGGAAAAGACAATTTCTTGCCTTATTCGGTCATATTATATTTGCCTTTTTCCTTTTTTTCCCTTTAGAGTCCAACTTTGGTTTTTCAAGCATCCCATTTTGGTGTGATGGTGGGATCAGACCAAGAGAGAAAGCAGACGTGAAAGCAGAATTAGGTCTGGACTTCTCCTTCAATCTGGGTGCCGTTCTGCTTTAATTCTGCCAATTACAGCAGGTGATTCAGTACTGGGTTGCCATCCGAGTAAAGTGCAGAGGACAGAGGACGTGAGGCCGAAATAAGCTTTGAAAATCCCTCTTGTGTTAACAGCATGTCAGAAATGATGGATGTACTATACCACATGTTAGTGCTGGGCGGTATACCGGTTCATACCGAATACCGGTGTTTATTTTTCTTATGATATGAATTTTTCATATACCGTAATACCGGTGAGTATGTACAGTAGTGTACACAACGTTGGGAACGCAGCGCGGCGCTACGTTCCGCCGCGCGGCACTGGACACTGTTTGTGAGGGGACTGTTTAGCATTAGTGATGCACCAATTGTTCGGTAACCGAAATTGTTCGGCCGAAAATCGCAAAAAAACACTTTCGGTGTTCGGTGGAATAAGTTGGAAAAAAAACGAACAATTAATAACAGCGTTGTAATATAAGGAAATAGACTGGCCGCTCCCGTAACAGTTGCGCACCACAAACATAAATCGTTGGCCAACCAAAAAGAAACGCATAAGAATTTTACCTAACATTCACAAGGAGGTGGAACCAAAACAACATAATGCTGGGAAATTAAAAAATGTTCAGTTTTTTATGTTCAATAAATATTTTCTACCTTGTAATTTTGTAAAAGATCAGTCAGACAACACTTAAAGTCTTTAATTGTTGTCTGACTGATTCTCTCACTTCATTAGAATCATAAGTGCCGCCACCTCATTGTAAACGGCATCATTTTGTGAGGCCATGAAAACCTGTATTTATACTAGTTTGGACATTAATGATTTTCTACAATATTTCCTCCTCATGACAGTAAAGTAGGCCATTCTAAGCCAATTTACTGCAGCAATTCCTTTTTCAAATCATTCGAAAATGTGGTTAACACCCAGTTGTGCATGAAAAAAAAAATACCGTGATATACCGTGAAACCGATATAATTTTGAAAAATACCGTGATATAAATTTTTGGTCATACCGCCCAGCACTACCACATGTCCAATTTTGTGATGAATGAAAAACAATACACAGTCATGTGGAAAAGAAAGTACATCCTATTGCCATTCTAAGGTTGTACATATCAGGATAGCATTGACCTAAATTAAGTTTTTAATAAATGTCTTTGTCAAAACATTACTTCACACAAAAAAGGACTGATTCCAGTTTTCCAAAGGATTATTCTATCGGTGCCTGAACAGGTTTTTCCACACAGATAACTGTGTAAGAAAAGGCGATTTCTATCTTGCCTTAAATGTTCCAGCGCTTTCAGTTAACACGTAAATGTTCCATGAGCGCACTTTCTGATACGCTGCACTCCTACCAAGATATCTAGATACAAAATCAATACAAGAAGTCTGGTGGAAACGCTGAGGACATTTGTGTTCTCTCATGAAGCCCCTCCGAAATGCTTCTGGAAAATTTCAGAACTGCAGTTCATCTGTGAAAACAGCCTTGATCTCTTTATATTTCAACCTCAGTCTTCCATGTCCTTTTGAACCCCCTCAATCCAACTCTTCAACTTTCTGCTTTTCTGTCTTCACATTCAGTCTATGCACACAATTCTCGTTCTTTATATTTCTATCCTTCCAGTTTTCCCCTTTTCATCTCTCCATCTCTTCCATCCATCTCTGAATTTCCCCTACGAACCCCCTCCTTATTCTCCTTCTCCTCCCACTGCTGACCACATCCATATGTTAATAATAAAGTCTCCTCCAGCTCCACCACATCTATGAGGAAATCCTCTGGCAGGTCATCTATGCCCCTCTGATAGAGAGCAGCACAGATGTTACATCCTCGCTTCCCTCCTGATTCCCCCATATTTTTTTTAGCATAAATTTCCATCTATAGTATTAACGGGTCCAAGAAAACAGCCTGATCCGTGCGGTATCAGTATGGATTATGAGTTATCTCACCCGTAACCACTGCAGCATTTAATAAGCCCGGGCCTGATTAAAATCTGGAGGAGATAAATAAAATGTAACTTGACCTCATCAAGCCTGAGGGAAAGAAATCAAAGTCAGGCTGGTCCCAAAACTATTTAGTGGTCGTAGCAATGCAGATCTGGTTTGTGCTTAGAAGCAAATTTTCATCACAAACATTATTTAGATCCTGTTGATAAGTGAAATCTGGACAACGCCAAATCTGGAGCACATTTACTTTAAACGTGGTTTTTAATTATCTAAATGCTACTTGGAATCATAGAAGACTATTAAAATCCAAAGTAATTGAGGAAGGCCACCAAAATAAACCAATCTCTTAAAATACAAAACTGGAAAGCAGATAAACCAGATTGAGAGAAAAAATCTGATACATCTCAACTAACATATTAAATGTGATCATGTTTTCATGGCTGTTGTTTATGGGGCACAATAAAATGAATGAAAGATGCCCCAACAACAAAGCGGAGAAAATTGTTAAGTTTCATTTAGAATCATGATTCTACGACGGAGTATTAGGGCCAAACTAAGACAAAAAAAAAAAAATTGGAAATTACGAGAATAAAGTCGTAAAATTACGAGAAGTCATAATGTTGCGAGAATAAAGTCGTAATAGAATAAAGTCGTATTATGAGAATAAAGTCGTAATATGAAAATAAAGTCGTTATATTATGAGAATAAAGTCGTAATATTACGAGAATAAAGTCGTAATATTACGAGAATAAAGTCGTAATATTACGAGAATGAAGTCTTAACATTACGAGAAGTTGTAACATTACGAGAATAAAGTCGTAATATTACGAGCATAAAGTCGTAAAATTACGAGAATAAAGTCGATACGTTGCATGAATAAAGTACTAACATTACGAGAATAAAGTCGTAACATTATGAGAATAAAGTCGTAATATTATGAGAATATAATTTATGAGAACTCTTCTCCCTGTGTAAAAATGAGGAATATTGAGCATCTTGTGAAGTTATATTTATATATTTATAATATATTTAATATTACGACTTTATTCTCGTAATATTACGACTTTATTCTCAAAATATTACGACTTAATTCTCGTAATTTTACGACTTTATTCTCGTAATTTCCATTTTTTTTTGTCTTAGTTTGGCCCTAATACTCCGTCGTATGATTCTCCAAGTTAGCTTTATTAAATAAACCACTGTATTGTTCTCGTTTAAAGGACTTATCGCTAAAAAAGAAAAGACATCTTATGTACGACACCATGAAAAAAAGAAGGGAATATTGGAAGAGAAAACATATTTCCTTACTCCCCTGTGTACCTGCTTTCATTGTATTTGTATGCATGTCTGTGGGGTGTCGTTGATTTTACGCCTCGTCAGACGACAAAGACAAAATCTCGACTCCCGGAGACGGTCGACCCCCCAGTGACGCTCACGGAGAACATTGAGAGCCTTTCAGCTGAATGAAAGACAGCCATTCATTGATAAGACAGACGGTCAGATAAACAGACCTTCTGAGGGAAAACAAACCAGACGACTGCTGCCCCTCTGTACTTCCAAGAAGGAACTCAGTGTGTATAATGGCCGGAGCAGGAGAGGGGACGGGTGTAAGTGTTTGTGGGGGGAAAAGGTCCCCTGGGTAAAGGGGACATTTATTCAGATGGAAAGAATATGAAAGGAAGTTTCTGGTTCTTGTCGGCCCTTTAATCCGAGTATCAAGCGCACGATGCACCTGAGGGCTGCGATCCGTGCCAGATTAGCACACATGAGCTTCCTCTTTTCATAAACACACACGTTAATGTGCTAATACACTGACAGTCAGCTGAGACGAGTCCAGTGCCCACAAAGAGGCAAATAGAAGCAAGGTGTTCAGGATCTATGATAAGAAAGCAGAGGTGGGTAGAG
This sequence comes from Cololabis saira, assembly GCF_033807715.1. Lineage (NCBI taxonomy): Eukaryota > Metazoa > Chordata > Actinopteri > Beloniformes > Belonidae > Cololabis > Cololabis saira. The sequence continues at coordinate 43,498,808 of NC_084589.1, read as the reverse complement.
GAGCCAAAAATTGTACTCAAGTAAAAGTACTGTTACTTCAGAATAATATGACTCAAGTAGAAGTAAAAAGTCCAAATAATTACTTGAGTAAAAGTAAAAAGGTACTTGGTGAAAAAACTACTCAAGTACTGAGTAACTGTTGAGTAACGTCTGATTTATTTTCTTAACACAACCATTCAAACAGACAAAAGTACAAAATAATCTTAAGGCAAATTCAATCAATAAAATAAATTAATAAAAAATAGCTTAAATTAAAATAATCTTAAAGTAAATTCAAGTACTTTAATAAATAATCAAATAAATCAAATAATAACAGAATAAAAAAATAAATTAAGCACAAGTAGCACAAAATTTCAAGCCTTTGTACTTTTCTTTTTTAACCAGGCAGAACTAGAACAAACATGAACTCATAGAAACTCTGTGTGTGTTTGAGTCTGTGTAAATGTGACAAAACATGCAAAAACAAACATTTTTCCCAAAGAATCACTCAGTGATGTCATGAGATTGACCCGTACGTGGATAAAAGGGATAAAAGAAAAGTAACAGCTGAACGTAGCCTAATGTAGTGGAGTAAGAGGAACAGTTTCTTCTTCACAAATCTACTCAAGTAAAAGTAAAAAGTATAGTGATTCAAAACTACTGCTAAAAGTACAAAATTTCCCAAAACTGGGCCATGAGACAAAACAATCCCAGCATGCAAGCACACTTGCTCACCCGCAACGTAAAAAATAAATAAATGAAGATGTTGCCTTTTTCAATGTGTATCTTTTTTTTTACTAAATAATAACATGATGGAATACACTAGCAGTCAACAGTCGGGACAGACTTTCCTGCTCATCGCATAGGAAAGTTTGTCCCAGCTGTTGACTGCTAGTGTATTTAATACATCCCCTGTCGCTCATATGAGCACATACTGTCATAAATACACTGTTTTAGTTTCCAAATTTCAAGACTTGCTAGGGACCAGATGTTTGTTTTTTTCTAATATTTAAAATTAAACATATGAGAGCACAAACATTCCTCTCAAAACTTCCAGGAGTGAATTACAACTACCAAAGTTCCTTAAGTTATTTTCTAGTAATAATGTAATAATTCCCTATCAGCAGCACCGTTTCTCCTTCCAAAAGGTTTGCATATGATTTTCACCAAAAAATCTCCAACTAATCTTAATAAATGCCTCCAGTTTTTCCTAATTTTAATATGGTAAGAGGAAATGTCCTTCACACGAATAAGTAATCATGACTAATGAAAACAGAGGTGCTGAAAAAGGGTACCAGAAAGACTTGTACATTTCCTTTTCAGAGTATTGATAAATGTGCTGCAATGAATATGAATCTTTGTACAAACGTTCCCTTAGTTCCTGTGAGGGCTGCAACCCGCCTACAACCTTATACCGTATTTTCTGGACTATAAGCTGCACCTGTATATAAGCCGCATCCGCTCTATTAAAAAAAAAAAAAAAAGATATTTAGCCGCAGATATTTATGTTGTTAGATTAGATATTTACTACATGTACAGAAGGATTTAGAACTGTAAACGATGTACATGTTTGTACCTAAATAGATCCTTTCCCAACAGTGTCTTTTAAAACGGCAGCAACTTTGCTGATTAAAACGGGACAGAACCAAGAGAAAATAACCGGTATTTATTTATCTATTTATCTGTTTGAAATCTGTTTCTACCTACTTCTGCTAAAGAAGAAGTAGCGTATTCTTCTTTGCATTTATTTTGTCTTAGTTTTTATTCTAATTCCGGTTAGCACTCCCCCTACTAGTGGAAGAAAAATCCACAGAATAGCCGCACCTTTGTATAAGCCGCATGGTTCAAAACCTATGAAAAAAGTAGCGGCTTATAGTCCAGAAAATACGGTACTTTATTAGGTCTACCTGAGATGTTCCAGGCTGTTGTTCTTGTATTTCTGCACTTCTATATTCCCGTGTTGAGGTTTATCCAACACAGACTTCTGATTATGTTCAGTAATAATCATCCCAACTGTTTATACAACTTACTCTAACTTATAAATGGTAGTCTACTTATGTGTTCTTTTGCTGTTTTTGCTGCATGCCTGATGAGGACTGATGAGTCCCAAAAGAAGGGTTTTCAATTCATCCACTGAGAATTTCTTCAGTACATATACTGTATCTTGCAGCAAAGAATGATGTCAACATTATTTGATAAAACACAATAGATATTGTACATGAAAACACACAGTATAAATCTACATGTAAAACAATCTACCGTCTTGAATAGGAAAACACCTTTATTGCCAAATGAAATAAAAGTCCACACTCACACGAATGCATAACTTCCTTTTGCACTCTGGGATACTCGGATATGGACACAGTGGATGTGAGAAACGTGGCTGTTAATGGTGGTCCTTTTCTCCACAGTGGGATCTGTGTTCAGCCATATTTAGAGCTGCATTCGGGGCCAGATAAATCAAGCCGCTGTCTACCAGAAGCCTCCATTAGGGGCCCTGCGAGGCCCCTGGACAGCCTGTCAGTCACCCCGTCAGTCAGCGAACCGCCCTCCTCCAGCGTTTGAACTCATAATTACAGGGAGACTCTGCTTGGTTTGGCTCGGCCCGTCTCCTGAGTCCCCACCACCGCCACCTCCCAGACACAAGGGCTCGCTAGCCCGGCGCTAATGATAATACTAATACTAATGCTAACAAACAAAACCCGTTTTGTCTCCAGAGGAAATGACACTTTGGAGAATATTTGTGGGAACTGAAAAGTCTCCTTTCCTTTTTTCTCAGATCCTTTTGGCCTTTTCTTCACCCCGTTCCCACAAGCGGTTATTTTTCAGTTTCCATTCCATTAGGTGACAGTCCTGGACTTTACCACAAGAGCTTAGCGGGTTAGCTAGAGTGAGGAGAACTATGATAACCTTTGCCAGTGGAAATTAATCAAACACAAGTTAGAGGGGAGAGCGTAAAATACAGGGGCTGTGATGAGGGAGCTGGAGGAGAAACTAGGAAGGAAGGAAGGAAGGAAGGAAGGAAGGAAGGAAGGAAGGAAGGAAGGAAGGAAGGAAGGAAGGAAGGAAGGAAGGAAGGAAGGAAGGAAGGAAGGAAGGAAGGAAGGAAGGAAGGAAAGAAAGAAGGAAGGGAAAAAAGAAGGAAGGAAGGAAGGAAAGACGGAAGGAAGGAAATAAGGAAGGAAGGAAGGAAAGAATGAAGGAGAGAGCAGGAGGAAAGAAAGAAGGAAGGGAAAAAAGAAGGAAGGAAGGAAGGAAAGAAGGAAGGAAGGAAATAAGGAAGGAAGGAAGGAAAGAATGAAGGAGAGAGCAGGAGGAAAGAAAGAAGGAAGGGAAAAAAGAAGGAAGGAAGGAAGGAAGGAAGGAAGGAGGGATGGAAGGAAGGAAATAAGAAAGGGAGGAAAGAGGAAGGGAAGAAGGAAGGAAGGAAGGAAGGAAGGAAGGAAGGAAGGAAGGAAGGAAGGAAGGAAGGAAGGAAGGAAGGAAGAATGAAGGAGAGAGCAGGAGGAAAGAAAGAAGGAAGGGAAAAAAGAAGGAAGGAAGAAAGGAAGGAAGGAAGGAAGGAAGGAAGGAAGGAAGGAAGGAAGGAAGGAAGGAAGGAAGGAAGGAAGGAAGGAAGGAAGGAAGGAAGGAAGGAAGGAAGGAAGGAAGGAAGGAAGGAAGGAAGGAAGCAAATAGGGATGGAAGGAAGAAAGGAAGGGAGGAAGGGAGGAAAGAAGGAAATAAGAAGCCTACAAACTGAGGAGAAGAGCTGGAAATGACTTCCAGTCACCAAACAAACTGCTGAATTTAGTCCATAGCAGGTTTGTCTTCTATACCGGCTGCAGTGACTAATAAACCTTCAGTCATCTGTTTTACTTTATTCAGAAACGAATCAGTCATCGCCGACTGTTTCCAGCACTGGATTGTTTCAATTTCTTTTCAATTTAGCTGCTGTAGTTATCAGATACAAATGTTTTTGGCGCTCCAGACGTGGCTTGCTAGTTCCCAGGACTCCATGAATAAAATATAGGTCCATATATGCAGCAGGAACAATGGAAATATTATCCCCCGTTGCATAAATGAGCGGCCGACCACAGAGTATTCTCACAGGGAGCTTGTTTCTCTCATCTCTGATGGCACGGCCGCGATCGCTGGCCGCTGCATGTGGAGACAAACACGCTGCTAACGAGGGGGAAATCCCTCCCCCTGAAATCCTCCAAGATTGATGCTGAAAATGCAGCCACCAGACATCTCTCCCAGTCCAAATGAATGGGGTGCCTGGTTCACCAGCATTCCTGATTGGCCACACATTCCTTCGCCATTCTAACAACAGTGTGATTGCAGGGATGGAGTTTGCCACACCTTCATGAGGTGAACTTCCACACATTTACTACCTTCTAAACAGTCAAGCAAGGTTTCACCTGGTGGAGGATTTTAACGAGGAAGTCGTCATTTGATCCTGACTAGAAGAGGTCGCACACAGAAAAGTCAAAGAGAAATGTTGTTCTTTTCTTCATCAACACCACTAGTGTCTCAGAGCGAAGTGTCAATGTGCTAATAATGAGTCAGTAAGATAGAAGACGAGCTTCAATAAACCTGAATGACTATTACATGCTCTCAGATCC